>NW_011967216.1:1641281-1672395 GCF_000949405.1 Vollenhovia emeryi | reverse complement strand
TAGCAAAAAGGCGAGATAAAACTAGGAAGAGAAAACTATCTGCCTGCTGACTTAACGCGGTTCCTAATGCAAACCGAACGTATGGATCTGTCGTATCAAACGAGAATGATGTACGTCGGTCTTTAAACTATCTGACAGAGATGAATATGGAGATGAAGCAGATGAAGAAGTTAGCGCACCCATCATTCGGGACAATTGCCGCCATTTGTTCCATCTCCTCGCAGAGAAACAATAATTTTTCTCTCGAGATATTAGTTAAACAGAAAGACTATTATTGAATTGAAATCGATACTTAAAAATATTATAAAAATTGAATCCTTATAGACAGAGTGTTGTTGCTATGAAGAAAAGTTATTTAATTATGCAATCACATATTTTATGTTCATTGCATAATTCCTACACTGCATCTACCTACCTAAATTATCTAAGAACTGGTTTTATTAGCGCCGAGTAATTTTAACTGAGATCTAATTGATTTTCTGTTTGTATTCTTGACGGGGACAATTTAATTGGCATAAATTAATTACGGGTGTCATGCCTGTCATTGTTCATTTGTTAGATAATTCAGAAATGTCATGTTCAGTCGCTGCATTTAGGTTACACTGACAAGGGAATCTGCCGACAATTTGAGTTAATAATTAAGGACTTAATGGTGAGTCAAGCCGAAAATAGGGAATCGATTAGGCAGGATGAAGCTGAGCTGGAGCTTCGCAGGCTCCAAGAAATTGCTAAGCTTGCAGCTGTATATCACAGCGGTGAAAGAAAGTTTAAGAGAAGAACGGATCTTTCGCATGTCGTGCACGCCAGTCTACACTTTGTTCAATTTGTAAGGAATCGAAAAATTTACTTTGCTCGTAACTTAATCCTCTCATATGTGCAAAATGTTATTCCGCCGAGAGAAATTACGTCGACAGTAAGAAATAATCGTCCTATCTTCAGTATATAAAAATTAAAAGTGTATCAAAAGATATACGCGCGCTTGTATTGCAAGAAATAATGAATAATTCGATTGGTTATTCGGAATCTATTCTTATATATTATCGAAACGTTCAGGTCTAGGTGGAGCAAATCTAAAAATATTTTCGCACACGTACAAAATAAAGAGGAACATAATATTTCATCATCGTCTCCTTTGTGCGATAAAAAAACATGACACGTAATAACATAGTATATCGCTGTCGTGTTACGTGCCTCTATCTCAAGATAAAATAATTTTATGCTGGAAACAATACGACCGTCCCGGTTTTTCGATCGGAGATTTCTCGCCGTCGCGCCGTGATTCAGTGCAACGATAATAGTGACATTGATATTTTTATTATGTAATCGGATACGACATGTGCGTCGAGGATCGGACACGCATCGGACGTATTTACGCATGAGCACGCGTGCCGACGCGTGTACCCCGCGAATTCTAATCGCTTCAGGAAGAAAACCGGCGGCTTCCCGCAGTGCTCGATTACCCGCGTTCTATTTCAACTGACGGCTTTGTCACGATCGGTGGAAACCTGCTCAGAGCCCCGTTAACATAATTCACACACAAGCAAATATGGACTTGTGCACAATGAGGGGAATAAGGAGCAAAGAATCAAATATAGGGAATTAGAAATAGGGAATTAAATTTCGACGCATACAAAGTCACACATGTTTTCAATAAAGAAAGAAGGAGTTTTTAATTCTTGGCTATCCATAGGTCGAGATTTAATTCTCCATTATTCCTAAACCCTTATGTTTAATTTCTCGTTCCTTGTTCCTCTTACGTGCATGAGCTCTATCCGAGAATATCTTAGAGCGAAACTGCAGCTTGCAGAGTTTCTTTTTCTTATCACGTTGCTTTCTTCTCGTAATCTATATTTATGTCATATGCATATATATTTTTATATTATTATTAAGAGAAAGAGAGATTGCTGCGTTATATTTATTTTTACTGCTAAGAGTATTCTTATACATATGTTAAGCATGCCGTAAATATTACGACAGAAAATCTTTTTAGGTGAGCACGTCGGCTATCGAAGTTTTCCATCATGTGCATCACTATGTGAATAAACTTGCGCGAGAAAAGGATGATACAGTCCCATTGTTGCCGGAGGAAAGAAACCCCATTTTCTTCGTGTATCCCATTTGCATGGCGCTGAGCCTTGTTCTTATGATCCTTTGGCTTGTTGAAAAGATTCTTCCCGATAGACCTCTGATAGTAAATCCCCTCCTTACAAATACTTGCAAAGATCTATGAAATATATGCGACATGTCTTAACGATGGATTACAACTCTTACGTTATAACTTTTGATGCAGTTTAAAAATCTGAAATGTCTTTGTAATACTAAGGCACAATTCAAGTTCTCTCTATTATAATAGTGAATCTTGTCTTACTGCTGATAAAATGACTTTCATTTATCCCAACATATACGTGTCTAATATTTCAAGATCTGCAGAAACTTGTCCCAATACAGATGCAATATAATAGACAATATTTTAACGCGAATCCGCATTAAATAATTATGCGTTTGAAAATTAACCTGCAAGCCTTTCACAATATGCGCGTCGGGAGCTATTCTGATGCTTGTGACGGGAATAATGGAGATGAAACACGCCGACATGTACATTGACGTTACCGAATTTACTGACGAAGAAATATTGGAGCACCCTATCTTCATTCATAACTTTGTAATGTGCATATTATCGATCTTTGTTATGAGTTTATATCTAATTCAAGCGTGGATCCTTTTCGACCTTTTCGAGTGGCAGTGGGTGCGTGAGCATTTTTCTTTTAAACTCATTAGTTTTATTCATAATATATTTCTGTTAAACGTGACGTTTTATAAAAATTTATATAGATTATAAGATTTATAAGTTACAATTATTCACTGATTGAGATTCTTCAAAAAAATAATACAACTTTTTAGAGAAGTTGAGAATAAATAAAAATATCAATATTATTTATTTTATTTTAGAATCGTAGTTTAGATAATTTGCACTCAACATAATTTTTTAAGTTTTTCTTGAACTATAGAATGTAAGTGTTTGCGGTTTTAGATTTGCAAGGAACGAGACACAAATGTGTCGGATGATACGCAAAGTTCAAGTTCTAGCGTAGACACCGACGAGACTGATCATTCCATAATAGAAGGAAAGATCGGCGAACGCGATTCCGGGATTGGAGAACTGGCACCGATTCCTACCCTGAAAGAGTTAACCACCCTCGCCGCGATCGCCGATAGTGCCGTAAGAATGATCCGAGAATTTACCATTCATTCACAATTCTATCGACACCTTGGATCTTGAAACAGGCCATGTCTTCCGGTGCTGAATAAAAAAAAGGAGTGTTCTGTGTTCAGATGTAGAATAAGGATTCTATTTTCGGTCTATAGAATCCATGACATTGGTCGTTCTAGTTCTAAGGTTATCCAATGATCAGTAAAACGATTTCTAACTTGAAGAATTTCAACGAAGATGTACAGTATACTTTGTGCATTAAAAAAAGAACATATTAACATACAGAAAGACGGTTATGTCAATATTGAGAAAGATTCTTCTGGGAGAGATAGAGTTCGGCAATTTTCATCTAATTTGGAATAAAAAACCGAAAAAATTTATTTTTCCCTTAGGATATGGACGACGAGCTGATACTTTATTGCTGCTTCGTCGACTGGTACAATTATGTTAAAGTGAAAATGGAATGTAAACCAAAGCACGAGTTCCAAGTAATTCACGTCATGTGATGCCTGGAATTTTTGTATCGTTTAATTATTTATAAAACATATTAAGAATAGCGATTGCTGGTACATCGCTCTCGCCATTATTCTTCTGAAGGTGTGTTGAACAGGCATCCATTACGCCATCTTGAGAGACTCGGCAATGGTAACGAGTAAAGCTATTCAGCTCCGCGAATAAAACAGCCAATTTGTAACAAACCCAAGCCGTGCACAAAATAAATACATTTTTTCGCTCATTTGCTCACGCAATTAATTTTATTAAGAACAATTGTTCTATCAATAATTTTTTTTTTCGATAAGTCATAGTCAACTGACAGAGAGATAGATAACAATGACGAGAAAATGTATATTTATGCCATAACTATTTATTTATATATATTTTTAATCAAATCTTTACGCTTAAAGTATTTTATGCAATCATATTTTGAACCTGTTAAATTAATAATGTGGTTATTTCCGTGGAATTACGATGATAAGTTTCTAATGCCAATGTAATATTTTCCGTGGAAATGACTCATATCGATAAAGAATTACTCATATACGTGTATTAAGAACTTTCTGAATGATTGAATCATTCTAAAGAAATCTATATTATATATCATTACCTCAACTGATTATCATATCAGCAATATGTGTGCATTTAATATTGCGTTAATATTTCTTGTAAATTTATTTCCTGCGTAATGAAGAATACATTTCTACAAAAAGAATTTTATATGAACGCGATCGCTCATGTCGAATTCAGCGAGAGACTCCATAATTTTTCTTGCTTAGTTGTTATCTCTTTAATATTGATGTTGATAATTTAACATGCTTTAATTGCTCTCAACTCAGACATCTGTGGGCTATGTCTGATCGTAATATCCCTTCGTAAGACCCTTCGTAAGATCGTAAAGACCCTTTTATATCCAGCGAAATTCACGGCGGGCGTGTCGCGAGGACTCGGCGAAAACGGTGTGTTGTATCGCAAGTAACCGGCGAAAGGAGGCTAATGAACGCGAACGCGAACGGTCGTGGGTAATTTGCTGGCAGCGTACAGATGCATCCATGTGTGCGTGTGTGCGTGTGTGCCCGTGTGTACGCGCGCGGGCGCGCGCGCGTGTGTGTGTATGTGTATGTGTGTGTGTGTGTGTGTGGGTGGGTGTGGAAGAGCGGCGGCGGAAATAAAGACGACGAAAACGTAACGTGAGTTGGACATTGGTGTGCGGGGTAGACTTTAAGCAGGCATATGGGGTATTTCGAGAAACTCGTACTACGCCAGCCGTATCCTTTGCACGTGGCTAGTAGATACATGCTGAAGAATGCGTGTGCTCCCATCGGGCAACAGATGAATCTCGTTACATACGCTTACACACCGATCGCTGATTTACACGGCGTCCGAAAAGAAAAACTTGAAAATTTCAAGCCTCGAATAATGCGGAGTTGATTTTCAAAGGCACTATCAAGTGTCCTGAAATTAAAGTTCTGAGATAAAAAAAATTCTGTACGTCATTAAAATTCGAGGAGTCTTCAATTTTATAGAATTTTAATTAAATTTTAATTAAAATTTTTCATTTTTATATTTAATGTTACAATTAAAACATTGATACAAGAAACTTTCTTTTATAATGGAAGTTATTCGAAGTAAAACGAAATTCGCCATAGTCTCGCATTTTTCACGGTTTTTTTAAAATCGATATGTAACGTCATCGCGTAGCGAATGATATGATGTCACGTTCGAGGTGTAGAATCGACGTAATCCTCGAGTCACTATCCGATTCCTGGATTCTTTTTTATTCTACAGATGATATCTCGTCGTAATTACGTCATTGCAAAAAAGCAAGCGATTATTAAATGCTACATTTGTGTCTGCGATAAAAAAACGAGAAGTCGGGCAGCTGACTAAACAACAATGTACTATTTGTAAATTAACATGTTTGTGATTATCGCAAATTGTGTAACGAGATTTAAATTAAATGTGTAATAAGGTAACGCGTTTAAATTAATTGGAGAAATGTCTGGGAACATTAGAATTTTCGTGACTGATAGAATAAGCTTGAAAAAGCGGTGCAATTATCAAAATAAGACCTTAAAACTCTAGAAACATATTACAAATATGCTTTAGGTATTTAAAGATGTCTCTAATATGTATTATATTTGTATAAATAATTATTCGAGCATTTAAAGTACAACTTAATGTAATATGTAGAATTTTTGTAATAAAAAAATAATGCTTTAAAAATATATACTTGAGACTATTTTCATATTTAATCCTCTTGAAATGATATTGAAGGAACTTCTATTTATCTCTTTATTAACACGCTTCGTACATTTTCCCCTCCATATACAAATGTTAATTAAAGTTAATTGAGCTTCAAACAAAGGTTTACGAAAATAGATGAGCACGTCCCCAAAGGACGCGATGCAATTTCTTCAGCTTGTGTGAGTCTTAACGCTTTCGCGCACGCGACTTTGTCATTTTGTCGACCACGTCGTCTTGCTAATCGTACTTTAATTTCGTTCTACATTAAAAAACCGTGACAAAACGTCAACTTATGGCAACATCCGTCAAGCGGATTCACGGCTAAAATGAGCGCCACTGGACCGTAGCGTCTGTGCTCGCCCGATGCGTGAACACCATGATGTAAAAGTCGGCGTGTTTCCGTCGATCGTAAAAATCGAGGCTGGCTGACGCGCCTCCACAATGCGTGGTTGGTCTTCAGCATCAGTCGTCGTTGAACCCTCGTCTCGCGAGCAGCTACCGTCCGGTGAATCGAAAGCGTGAACACGTAAGTACGCTCTACACGACGCCGTAGACGCCTGATTCGTGAATGAATGGAATTGGGAGTCTTTTTTCGCGTTTTTTGCAAATCGAGAATATTATGGGACCGCTAATATCGACGCTGGTTTAAGACACTCCCAACGCCCGCTTCAAGTTCTTTGTCCGTGCTATTCTTTTGTGTGCTGGTTTGTGAGCTGACTAGCCTTGACCGGTTGGAGTAAGATATTAGAATAAGAAGCGAGACGCGTTGCTTCGCTGTGCACAAATGCACGAAAATTATCGCAAATTATAAAATATTACGGAAAGATAGAGGATATTATCAATTGTAAAACTAAATGTTAAAACCCAATTGCTAGTTTCGAAAATATTTTAAAGGAAACATCTTTGTGTATATATACAAAATATATAATAATTTATAATAAATAAATAATAATAAAAAATATATATGTGTATTAAAAGAGAACTATAATATTTTGGTTAAAACGTCAATTTTTGTTATCAACTAACGCGAGTGATGTCATGCAAAATGACGTGTTTTTATCTAGTGATGCAATTTGTGTAGAAAATAAGTATGTGAACTTTGACAAAATCGCACATGTACAATTTACGCAGTACGATATTATTTAATCGATATCAGTTACAAAATGTAAGAAGAGATATGCAGACTTTAAGAATGAAGAGATATAAATTAGCGTCATATTGTGTGTCATCAAAGTGTAAATTAAAACGTTTTGGAACATTACATACACAATTTTGTTTCTTAAATTTGCAATGCAATTATCCGTTACAAAATAATCATTTGTGAAATAAAATAGAAATGTAAAAGGTTAGAAATATAAAAGATACAAGAGATGTATTAAAAATGATTACGATTGTAGAAATAGTAAAATTTAATAATCTCACATTTTGTTTTTATGATTTTTGTAAGTATTTTTAAAATTATTTATATGTATCTTTATTTCGATAAAGTTTTCGAAAAAGCATAGCCTCTAAAGGGAAAGAGAGTCTGAAAGAAATTATAAAAACGGAGTCAAGGCAGTCGTGAAAGTGTCTTCCTTTTCGGTGTAAAAAATGCGTTTCCCCTCCCATGCGTTATATGACCGCGATTTACTTCTCAACGTTTAATTTATGTCGTGTACTCATTCGAAAAATCGCAGGTTATTGCAACTAATAATGAGATCTTGTTATCCATGTCAGATGTTCGACATCACAGAGAATAAACAAGCTAAATAATTTATATCTTTATTTTGACTTATAACTGTTCACAGTCCCACTACTAAATCTTGTATTAATTGTTGAATCTCCATATTAATAATTTTCTATTGCTTTCACGATTAAAAATTTTTGGAGTTTTAGATTTTCTCTTAAAATAATCCTTATATAGATTCTAAATGTCTTAAAATAAATGTCCCTTCATCTTTACAAATACACGGGCGAATTTAATTATTTATGAGCTTTCAATATAAAATTCATAAGATCATATATATAAAAATATATGACATATCATTGCTTCCGTATCCATTTATTCCCACAGAGATAACATTTCCTTTAACCGTGATTCATGTAAAAATTATTTATGAAACTTCGCTATATCAATTTCACTTTGATGATTTAGGTCCGGTTTCACCAACGTTGTTTAACTTTAAACTTAGCTTAATTCGTTCTTTATCTCTTCCCAACTGTTATTTTAGAAAGAGATAAACATGAATTAAACTAAGATTAAAGTTAAGTGACGTTTGGTGAAACCGGGTCTTAAGCAGCTGCGATTAAACAATTTCATCGCAAAGCTCGACATTACTGACTAAGTGCTTCTTGCTCAATGACGATAAGCATGCAGGACACACATCGCGCTATTTCTAGTTTTGTTGCATTCTATCCATCTTGGGTATGTCATGGTCGTCATACGTGCCGACCCGCTCGAGTCATCCAACGAGAGATGACGTAAAGTTTGTATTAGTGCAATTAGGCATGCACAATATTTGCCTACGGCAATTGACATGATGCCGCAAAGCAATATCTCCGCATTACCACATTATTGATTAAATTTTAAATTGCGATTTAATTATATCACGATTTATCAATTCCCCTGCATTTTCCCCCTCTGGGAAAAGTTCCGAACTCTGTGAGCAGCGTCTGTCTCATCTGATACATATATCTAAATATAGCACGCGATCTGGTTGTTATAATATTAAGTTTCGGTGCCACGATTTCGTGTTTCTTTCGATAGCTTTGTTTTTTCAGTATGTTATTGATAAAATAATTTGCACTATGTATACATATTATATAATATATATGTTACATTCAATACTAAAGCATAAAATTTTTATCACGCGAGGAAATAGTTGAATTTGCTACAAATAATTTCTGCGTGAGGAGGCAAGTAAAATATATATAAAACTGTCAACACACAAGTTAAGAACCCACGGAGAGGATCAAAGAGTTGAATTTAGACTAGCAGTCATTAAAATAGTAATAAATGTCACGATGATATATTAAGGTCACCGTAGTCACGACATATCATCGTAGACACGGGCACACAATTTGTTGTAATGCTGCGTGTCTTCCGCTTTTTTGCTAAAATATAAATGTAAGATTATAGTGCTTGCGCTATTGTTAATTACAAGAACAATTTTCGTTCAGGCGTATAATAAATGGGGCTTTTCACGATAAAATCGGATGAACCAAACATTGCGTGTTTAACTCTATAGCAGAAGTAACAGAAAATTTCGGCCCGCTAGTCGCGCGGCCGTTTGCCAATTTTATATAAAATAAAAAGATTTGTATTTTCCCCTCAATTGTTTGTCATGTACGTATTTATATATGCACACTCGCAAAGTGTAATCGCTTTTCGCGGGAGTTTACCAGACGTGTGCATTGGTCGTATATCTCGTTGAACAATGTATTACTATTCTACAATATGTTTATGCCTTCCTCGGTAAAAGAGGCTCGCATTATTGTACTTTAGCACTATGCATTTCCGATGTCGTTTATACGACTGTGGTACTATTATATCGATTGTCGTGTCTCCATTCCTCTTTACCTTCATTACGTTTTCATACGACTTACATTCCGTGGTTATAGTCGTTGTATTTGCATTTATATGCGGTGAATTTTTCGAGGTCCATCAATGGTACACGTAATCGTAATTCATATATCGTGCATTTTATAAATTTGATCTGGACGTTTCTTGACAAGCGGAAAAGTATTCTTACTTACTTATTTTAAATTACACACACGATTAACTAACTTCTATATTGTTTCTTGGCTATTTATAGATCAGACGAAATGGCTACCATCACGAGGCTGTCGATCATAAAATTCCTTGAGCTCGTAAGTATATTAATGATTATATATCTTTAATTATTTATCGCAACATTGTCGGATCAGGTTTGAATTTTAAGCCTAGCATTATTTCATCTTTGTGAAGTAGTGCAAATGACACATCAATGTACGGCATGTACAGTTTCAGTGATAAATTACACCGTAAATTCTATTATGTAGTTATTCAAATACCGATTCTATGTAACGTCGTAAGCGAGAACAAAAATTACGAACATGGTGAATCAGGTTTTCTTTCAACGCACAAAGCTCAACCGTGTGATGTCATATTACAAAACATTAATTAACATAACCGGAAACGCATACATAATATATGTCTTTTGCAAACTAGAAGAATAGATTGCTCTAACGAGCTCGTCTATCCTTAGCATTCGAAATTGCGCGGAGAACTAGATTCTCGAGAAAGTGCAAGGTTCGAGCTACATAAACCTATCAGCGTTTCTCGCGCACGCATTTCCAGCCGCAAGAGAAACACTATACACGAGGTCGCCTCATACTCCTTAAGAGCACCACCATGCCCTCGAATTTATTTTTAACGTTACTGCGCTGTTTCTTCCAATCGATTGATCCAATTTCTCGCGCTGCTCGCGTTCATCGCGACTCCAATCGCATTTTCGAGAAAATCAGCGTTCGTCTCCAAGCCTGGGTATTGTTGGTTGCGCGACATTCCGCGCTGCATATCTTTCGTGACTCGTAAGGCGGCGAGAATGGAGAGTGACATAATCGGCGCTGATTACCGCACAAGAGCGTTCGCTCTCTTCTTATTACGGTTCGCTTCAAGTCGCCCGGAAGTCTCTCGTACCGATCGACTTCCGTTAGGATTCTTCGGGACCTACGTGAGAAGCCTTTCGTTTAAGCCTTTAAGCTGCATTTGTACGCGGTAGAAAATTGTACGCTAAATTTCGATAACTGTTCTTTGATGACCGTGTACTTCATCCCGCGTTAATTGAAGTTAATACAACATTAAAAATATATAAAATAGCCAAAAACGCGTCATTTCATAAAAATCAGAACAGCCGGGTTTTTAAGAACACAGCTGTCCAGCTAACATTTATCTCGCTGAACACACACGTTTATCTAGCTTTGTTTACAAATTAACGCTGACTCTTAACGTTATATGTCCGCGATATTTTACGCCTGCTGTTTCCCAAATAAAATTTTAGCTCCGTTCTTTCGTTTCATTTCTTGGTAAATTCATCGTAACAACGTTACTTCGCAATTATTTTTTAGCTAAAAAAACCGAAAATATTTTGATTTATATGTCGACGAGCTACGTAACAATGTGTTTGCATTAATTTGTCAGCGAACGGCATAGTATTAAAAAGTAATAAATATTATTAGTACACAACATTATGTTGAATTAATGCAAAATATAATGACGCTTGCTCAGCACAAAATAAAATGTTACAATACAAATATATGCATGCACTTTCTTGATACACGCTTACGGTACATATTTATATTGCTGATATGTACCGTATCTTAGAATAATGTCACTCCCTAGTGACGAATACTACAGCTCTGGGCTGTAGTCGATGCGACGTATCGCGTGCTTATCGACACGTGGGTGACCAAGCCCGGGATTCTTCGAGATACACTGTATTCGGCGTCAGGCGAATGTGTTCATCGCGCCAAGGCCGACCGGTGCAATTTTAATGGTGACGCCTCGGATGACTTCGAGATGAAAATTATGTAATTGCGAAATAAAACGCCCATAAATTTATTCTACATTCCTCGCTCACATTTTTCTATTTTCCGGCTGCCGTTGCCGGCCAATTAGCCAAAGCTATAATCTGTATTATTATTTAATCCCTTATGTATAGTTATTAAATATTATCATAAGAAATATTATATATTATGGAGATAAAAGTCGACTCTTTTTCTTGTCGAATAAAGAATTTAAATTCATATGTTGTTTTCGCATGATTGTACTTCATTAATTATTGAGAACAGTTTTAAAATTTACCGCTAATCGCGGAATTTTGCTAGTTATAGGTGTCGACGTATTTCGAAGTAGATGGACTTGTTTCTAACTATGTTAATAATTCGATGGACTATATCAAATGGTGACATTTACAACGTTTTGTCTCGAAATAAAAAGTTGCCAACTGAGACAGTAGCGGACAATATTTTATTTATAATGGAATCGAAAGAGAGTCGACTCTCCCCAGATCGACCCAGTTTCATGGACGTTATTTGTACCTATACTTTTATAACAAAACAAAACTGCAGTTTTCATATGAGCGATAAAAGTGATAGATTATTGAGGGAGATTATCGTGCGATAAAGTTTTACTTCCAATAAAGCTTTGTTCTCAAGGGAAAAAAGAGAAGGCAGCGCGTAGGCTGAACACATTTTCGCCCATTAAATGTGTATTTCTGATCACAGCTCTTGGTGTGCATCCTTATCGGTTTGCACTACAACTCCTTCAATGCGGGAGATCAACATACCGCGATGATCACCATGGGCACCTTTGGGGGATATCTGATTATTCTGGTCGGCCTGTTTATCGGCAGCGTGATGGGAACGCCGGTGAACCGCCGCGTGGTATGTTTTAATACAATAGATATATAACAGGACAGATTTTTCGCCAGACAGACATCGCAATATAGAATTATACGTAAATCGAATATAAAAATGCATAGAAAATTTGAGAACCAAAGCTCGAGAGATCTAAGAGAACTAAAAAAAATTTTAAGAAGCTGTGTTTGTATATTTAAATTAATGATAATTTGATATGCACGTAATAAAGATTATATTAATGCAGGATAAACGTATAAATGAAAATGCATTAGTAGGTTTACAAATAGGAGGGCATTATAGCGTACAGTGCGGATTTTTATTAAATGCGATTTCTTATTTTTTTTAGGATCTCTTCTTCTCGCTCATTGGATGCGCCTTGTTCATCGCCGCGGGCTCTCTCAACATTGACTTCTTTCAAAAGATGGCGCACAAGTCATCGTTTCGCGATACCGGCTTGGCCAAAGGTTCTCTCAGTATTATCGAGGGCATCGTGTTCCTTGTGGACGCCTTCCTCACTTTTCGGGGAGAGAATTGAGATCTGAGTCGCTTTTAAGTACAACGGGGGACTGCACGGCCGGCAATCGGTGTTAATCACATTCCGCGATCGACGGAAAACTTTTCTAATCTGTAAGGGGTTGGATACTGCCAAAGAGTTTCCCCCGAAGGAAACTTTCTTTTCAGCCGGGTAGCCAAGTGTAGTCGCGAACGCGAATCACACATGCGGCGTCGCGAAGTTCCGCCGATTTCTTTGAATTATGCGAAGCACGAGTTAAGAAGCTTCGTGAAATTCACGACTTGTGCCATTTGTCTTGCTATTCGATGCGAAGTGTCTGTTCCATCGCAAACGATCCGACGTTTCTTTAACTCGCTTAAACTTGCCAAGATTCCGATTTAAAACCTTTAGAAATTGAACGATGATAAGATATTTGCAAGACACGTTCTCTCATAAAGAAAATTTTCTGAGCTGTCTAAATCAAGCTCTCGAGTGTAAACGTGACTTCGCGACGATATATGACCGATGATAGTACAAAACGTGCAGGGATCGCATGACATTGATACATACTTGCATATTATACATATATATATATATATACACATAATATGTGTGTTAATTTTAATAAACGGCAGTCCCTTCGTAGAAGCAGGCCAGTTGGTATCATAATCATTAATAATTGTACTGATATCGCACTCATAAGTTTAAGCCATGCTATTCTGAGATTTGACAAGCAGCGATAATAATAAGAAAAGGGATGATAACATCATGACACGTTTTTATATACGAGGTCATTTGATTGTATCTCGGCGCTGAATAAATTCATTGTGTCCGCCGTCCTTTCACGAGTATTCGCGAAATATTTATCTTTGATTTGTACCTTTTTACGCTAAGACTTCATCAATAAAGGAAAATTATCAACAAAAAAATCGGGCACGTTTTTGCATCGTCCGTACCTGCCGTTCCCTTGACGCTTCCTTCTTACGTATGTGTACGCGTACGCGCTCGTCGAAAAAAGCGAAAATATTTACAAATGGCTCACTCGTTATCGAGTTGTACAAACCAAACGCGATGTTACATAATTAAATACCGGAAGTTTTATATGACGCAACTTTCGTTCGAATCTGTACAAGCAAATTTCGGAAAAACATTCTCAAGGTAATTTTAATCAAATTTCATTTTAATCCACGATTAACTTATTAAGCAATACTTGCAGAATTTTTATAACATGATTAGAATTCTTAATTTTTATGTTATTGCTTGAAAAAAATTAAATTAGAGACGACGCGAGAATTGTACAGACTAAAATTTTACTTCAAGCATAATTGTGCTGTTGAACTAATCAATAAAGTTAATCTTCCCCTTAGGGCGACTATGTCAAATTTCATTCCGATTGATCTTTATTAAATTAACCACTGATTAATTTAAATAAATAAATTAATCACTATTTAAATTAATTACTGATTAAATTAGTTCTTTTTTACTAAGAGTAAACATATTTAATTTGTCAACAGAAAACGCCAAGAAATTTGAAATGCTTAAAAAGATGAAGTACAAGTCGTTCTTTCATTTTCAATTCCTAGTGAATATTCGTTTCTAGTGAATAGCTTCGTTCTCCAATGCGGACAGCTGAACGTTCCCTATGCAGAAGCGACGCGACCAGCAGGCACGATACCAGTTCGATATATCGAGACAAAGCAACTAGAGCGGCCTTGGTCGAAAACATTTCCCTTTTCTCACTTCCTCCAACTTAATTGTATTTTTTCCAGTTTAAAGATCCATATTATATTCCATCCAACAATTAATTAATTTACGGTCTACGACGTAGAGTACTTAAAATTACATTGCGTGGATCGTTACGTGATATCTCGGTCTGCTCCGAGAATCGACCGGCGGTTCCAAGTCGATAGTGCGTTCGACGAGACACCGTTCGCACGCGCCGTTCGTATGTACCCGTATATGTGTATGTGTGCGTGGTGCGGGCGAACAGCGAACACCGTCGCCGTCGCGCGTTCTCTTGGCAGGGGAGAGCAGCCCTCGCATTATTTGCCAATTACGGCGCCGATGCGCGGTCCGGAGCGTTAAATGTGCGTGCAGGATGGCGAACCCGGGCGGTAGCAGGAGGAACGGGGCCATGAAGATTCGCCTGACGAGTGAGTGCGACGACCGTAATACTCTTCCTCGGGCGTCGTGCGTCTCGTCGAGTGTGAAAGTCGCGGGGGGGCAAACCGCGGCTCGCACGCACGACCTGCCCACGCACGTCGGCCTGTTTTTGTTTTACGTTATCCAACACGCCGCGTTCTTCCGCGCGCGGGGGAGGAGGGGGTTACGGGACGAGCGACGCGCGAACGTCAAGTCACTCGGTCCACTTGGTCCCCCGGGGGAGTCCCGCGTGCTCCAGGTAGAGAAACGCGACCTCCGTCGTGCTCCTTCTCGTCCTCCGGTCGCGAAGCTAACTCGAGACCCCACCGCGAGCACTCTCCGGGAGAAGACGCTAATTCCGGACGGTCGTCAAGACCATTTCATGTGTCATTCAATCGCAATGCCCTTAACAAGGCCCCATTTTTAGCTAACACCATCTTTTCGACTAGTTTTATTATCAATATCCGGCCGTTTCTCTTTTATTCTTTAGAAAGCCTATTCGATCATCGTTAACGATATTTAGCATGAGTTATAACATTACTCATATTTAAGTTCGAATCAATTTTGTCATAATAGCAGAGAGAATCATATGATATCATCACATTAGCCGCAATGCGTTGAGAGAATGTTGTAAATAAGTAATAAGCTCGAAATGGAAACCGGTAAGAAATGATATTTGAAAAGATATCGAATCGACAAATCTATTCGACGCATATCGATTTGGTATCAACTCGACATCTTTTCAATTATCATTTCTCACTGGGTGCGACTAGAAGATATTAGAAGAGAGTAGAAATCAGCCAGTACAAATCTGCCATCAAATTATTTTATAAAACCTATCTGATTAGATAATAATGTGGAACGTAGAAATAGCATATGATTAATTTTCTAAATTATATATCGCAATTCATTCGCATACGGTAGAAAAAGAAAGAGCTAGAAGCTCTTTATTAAGACATCAGTTTGCGCGTGAAAATGTATTTACCTAATGATTACATACGTTTTAGTTTTATGCGCCCGCAATCTCGCCAGGAAGGACTTATTTCGTGAGTACTTTTTTTCCGCAAAGAGCTCGCAGCTCGCAGAGATATGAATAAAGGCGATTTGAAAACGATTACTTTTTAGGCTTACCCGATCCTTTCGCGAAAATAACTGTCGAAGGTTCTGGACAGTGTCACAGTACAGATACTTGCAAAGCTACTCTTGATCCTAAATGGAATCAACACTACGATCTGTGAGTATTTCTTTACGAGTATAGAGAAGTTTAACATAAAAGTGCGTAAGAAATACAAATAACTGTTACTTGCAGATACATTGGAAAGAACGATGGAATCACCATATCTGTGTGGAATTATAAAAAATTCCATAAAAAACAGAACGGAGGGTTTCTAGGATGTGTACGCATATTATCAAATACTATCCAAAGACTTAAGGATACAGGATGTATGTACTTTATATTACACTTTTCATAGTATGTTACTAGATTTTATTCTTATTTAATGACAAAGATACGCGATAGCATCTCGCGTCTAGGATGCAGTACTTGCGGAAAAATTGAAATAAAAACTCGAATTAAATTTCCTTAAATATTGTAATTTCTAGTTATTTTCAGTGAAATTTTTACGTTGAAATTTCAAGCATCAACAGGGTTATCAAATTTTAAAATAGCTGACTGACACTGGCGAGTAAAAATCGAATAATAAATATTTCCTCATTTCGGCGAGAAAATAGAGAATGTCAACTATAATACAATGAAATTGGCTCACTGCTCCAAAGTAGATAAACTTTTGAAACACATTTTTGTTACTCGCAAGAAATATATTTCTTGATAAACATCGGTTTTAAACGATCTTACACGGTGCAGTTTGTAAAGATTAGCTCGCGATATACTTTTAGATCAACGTTTGGACTTATGTAAAGCTCATTCCGATGACACGGATGTTGTGAAAGGGCAAATTGTCGTGTCTCTTATGTCGCGCGATGGCCATAACGGCGCCGTGAGTAATACAGTCGGTCATAACGCCGTGGTCGACGTGCTCGGAGACCTGAGCTGCCCGAATGACTTGCCGGACGGTTGGGAAGAAAGAAGAACGGAAAGCGGTCGACTTTACTATGTGAATCACCACACGAAGAGCACGCAATGGATCCGTCCGAATGCTCGGTAATATTCGACGTCTACTCGTGCCGAAATGCCTACGACGCGCTATGTACGATGTAAATTTATTCGAGTAATGTCATTTGATAGGCCTAACAATGCTATTATACCGACGACACCGGAACCACCGCCGTTGTCGTCGTCGGAGCCTACGTCTCCCAGCAGTAGCGCGAGCTCACCGAACGTAAGAAACGAGGCAAGTCCCGCGAAACATACGTCGCCTGAATGGACTGGCGGAGATGGCACGCCGAATCAAACACCTAGCCGAGATAACTCGACGCAAAATACCCCGAGAAATACGCCGACGCAACAGCAACAGCAGAATCGCAGTCAGAATCAGCACAACGTGAGGAACGCGACAACACCGGCATCGTCCTTGAGGGAGCGGCGCGTTATCAGAGGAACCGATGAGCAAAACGGTAATCAAAACGGAAGGGTGGAACGTGGCCTTAACAGCGGGAGTCAAATTCGAAGGCCTAATCGCAGCAACAGGAACAGAAATAGCGTCATGTCGAGTAGCGACAGACGAACCGACCCGCCGCAACCTTCGGATCTACCTCGTGGTTACGGTACGATTGAAATAATATTCAGTATACAACATGAATTATTCAGGAAAAATGTACGACTATAGCAAGAAGATTGTTTTCGTTTTGTGCAGAAATGAGGAAGACTCAGCAAGGTCAAGTATATTTCTATCACGTACCAACTGGATCTTCCACTTGGCACGATCCGAGGATTCCGCGCGACTTGCAAGCTAACGAATTGACGAACGAGCTTGGTCCTCTTCCCGGCGGATGGGAAATGCGGCAGACCCAAAGTGGACGGGTATACTTCGTAGATCACAATAACAGGACAACGCAGTTTACCGATCCCAGGCTGTCCAGTCAAATAATAAGCAATCTGCTGAAGTAAGTATAGCAAGTCGACAGATACGCAAACGCGATTACGCAAGAGTGTAAAATTATTATTTTGTCGATAGTAAGAGGCAAAACAATAATATGAACAACCAAACCGCGAATAATACGAACAATTCGGTGACGAGCGAAACCGCTGAGGCGGATACAACCAATTCATCGACGGTTCAGCTTAACACGCCACAACAACCGAGAAATGAAAACGGTAATAACAACAATTCTCCAACAAGTGAGTAAAATTTTCTTTCAAAACGTATATCCCTTTTCCAGAAAGGGTAAGGGAAAATATCTCCTGCAATAATTGAAGCGCTTTGATTTTCGTGCCTCTTACATGTTTGATAATATTCGCACAATATGGATCGCATAATCTACTTATTTTCACACAAAAACAAAACAAAAGAGCATTTGTGTACGTCTCACAATTTTATCTTATCTGCAAAGCGCGTCTATCTATGCAACGCAGGTCTGACTGTTAATCAGTCCCGGTTGATTTGTCACTTGGGCAAAATGCCATTTCACTTTGGAAGAGTCTTGTTCATCAGGGCGCATTATCGTAAAAATCGGGATTCTTAATTCCGTGGGTATATGTGAATAGTGCGATCAGCGTAACAAGTGTTTCTTTGTATTTCAGTGGAAAGCGCTCCATCCCACAATGCTCAAACAGTGTCGGAATTACCGAAGGAGCTCATGGACAATGAGCTCCTCCCGAAGTACAAGCGCGACTTAGTAGCAAAGTTGAAATGCCTTCGAGCCGAACTGAATGCTCTTCAGCCTCAGAGTGGACATTGTAGGTTGGAGGTATCGAGAAACGAGATATTCGAAGTAAGCGAGTTTTAAATATCCACGGTAGTCCTATTTATTTTTAAATACTTAGGAAGCCATTATCGTCGTTATTAATGACGAGTTGAAAATAAAAATTCGTTTCACGGGGTCTAGACTGCAAACAATGCGTCGTTCTTCCAGGAATCGTACAGACTGATAATGAAAATGCGTCCGAAAGATATGCGCAAAAGGCTCATGGTCAAATTCCGCGGCGAGGAAGGCCTTGATTACGGCGGTGTCGCACGCGAATGGTTATATTTATTGTCTCACGAGATGCTGAATCCGCAATACGGACTCTTTCAGTATTCGAGAGATGATAATTATACGCTTCAAATTAATCCAGACTCGGGCATAAATCCAGAACACTTATCGTATTTTCACTTTGCCGGAAGGATCATAGGCATCGCCGTATTTCACGGTCATCACATTGACGGCGGTTTCACGACTCCGTTCTATAAAATGTTGCTTAATAAAGCTATAACCCTGAGCGATATAGAAGGAGTCGATCCAGAGCTACACAGGAGCCTGACATGGATGTTGTAAGTAATATGATTTCTTTTTTCTAAAGAAACTTTATTATTAATATCTGATTCGTACGATTGTCAATGTTTAATTTTTTAAATTTTGAAATCACCACATTTCACGTTATTAGGGAAAATAGCATAGACGGCGTGTTGGATGCTACTTTTTCCGTAGAGCACAGTAGTTTTGGCGTATTGAAGAATCATGAGCTAAAGCCAGGCGGTAAAGACATTCCGGTAACGGAAGAAAACAAGAGGGAATACGTTCGGTTATACGTCAACTATCGATTTATGCGCGGTATCGAGCAACAGTTCTTAGCGTTACAGAAAGGATTTCACGAGTTGATACCACCCTTGTTACTAAGACCATTCGATGAGCGCGAATTGGAGTTAGTTATTGGCGGTTTGGGCACCATTGATATAAACGATTGGAAGATGCATACTCGGCTTAAGCACTGCACGCCCGATACGCCGGTTGTGCAATGGTTCTGGCAAATAGTGGAATCGTACGGTGAAGAAATGAGGGCTAGATTGCTCCAGTTCGTTACCGGTAGCTCCAGAGTTCCGTTACAAGGATTCAAAGCTTTGCAAGGTATACTCTTATTAGATATTTCGATTGCGTTAAAAATACAGCATGTAGATAATAATTGTGTATTGCACGTTTGACTGCCTAGGATCGACAGGAGCGGCGGGTCCACGGCTTTTCACGATCCACGCCGTTGATGCCCCGAGCGAAAATCTACCAAAAGCACACACCTGTTTCAATAGAATAGACATACCGCAAAGTTATCCGACTTATCAAAAGATGCTTGACAAGCTTACGCAAGCGGTTGAGGAAACTTGTGGCTTCGCTGTCGAGTAATATGGTACGATTATTGCGATTCTAATACGATCGTTTCTATTACGTTAGTACATATTTCGGCAATCTTGAATTCCCAATGGATAATATTCTAGAAATTCTTTAATAAAAGAAAGAGGAAATTCTTTCTTTTCTATGCTTGTATAACAGCAAGAAATGGGAAAATCCAGTAGATCTTACAAACATCCGGTGAGTCTTATGAAAAATATTAATATATGAAATCGCTATCATCGAAATTAATTCGATAAATATCTAAATGGCCTTGCAATTATAAACCTTGCATATCTTACATATCCTACAATATACGTCTTTCTGAATATAAATTTTAAGTAACGATTTCTTAGAAAACTAGTACACACACGTCGGCCTTTAAATATTTATTATCTGATTAAGCAATTCAATTTACGGGAATTATTATTCTTCTCCAGTGAATATTTTAATCAATCAGTTTTCTGCGTTTACTTATGCACACACATTCATCAAAGTTCTTATCAATCTTCACATCTTTCTACCAAGTAAAATCACTAATTTTGTTTAATTCATTGAAGTTAGTCTTATTATTTTAATTACAATATGAATATAAGATAAAGCGTGCACAAGTATTTCTGGAAGAAAATCTTCCAAAATTTCTTATTATAATTCTACGATGTTCATACTGTACAGTTTTTTTTAATTAAAACACAAAATACATCTAGTATCAACGTGAAAGAATCTCGAAGTTATAAACATAGCAATATATGACATAGGGAATCAGTTCGCATTTGAAAGTTTTCAATTTCACTTTACAAATATCATAATAAATTGCACAGTCAATTAATTCCATATCAGTTATCTATTGAGTAATAGGATTTAGTTATCGCGAGCGAGAAGTGCATACATGTATAAAATTCGCTCATACATAGAGGCAGACATCAGATAGACACAATGCTGGAAATCTAGTATTTTAAAATGTATTATCGGGCCTTGCTGTCCTAGGAAAGAAGTAGCGAGTTTGTACATATGTATAATTCTGAACGCAAGTGTTAAACGAAAATTGTTATAATTTATAGAGTATAGGGACAATAAAAAAAGCATTATTGCTATTGAGATGTAATCTTCAATTAAATATCGAGTCTTATAGAATAAGAGATAAGATATATAAATGAAAGCAAAAATGAATATATATATTTTATTGAAAACCAAATTAAAAAGAAATATATACTTTATTTTTCTGATAATTTGTATTTTTATATGCATATACGTTATTTACGAAAAAATAATTAATGACTCTGAAACTAATATTTTATTCCTCGAGATTGTAACACTTTCGTTCGGAGCGATAAGATCATTGTTGCTTGTTAAGAGCTAATATCACCGAGTGCGTTAGTAAGATGTAAATAATTTATTAGAGATTAATATAATAGCGTAATGTAATATCGTTTCACGTGCAGATTCAACATCGGCACGCTGATTTTAACAATGACAATTAAAATTGTGTATATTAGTTTTAATTTAGGAGCACACTTATTTAAGGAAAGAGTTCATTCGACGGGTTTATGTAAGCTTAAAATGTTTCGATCGAACTGACTATTTTGTTTGAGAACTTTACGAAACATGACTATACCTTACTAAACTGCTTTTAGTAAGATATAGCGCTACTTTCTTATTTATCTCACGAAGCCTTCATTTAGTTCAACAACGCCGTTGTAAAAATATCTGAAGCATGGATCATTGTTTTGTATAATTATCATTGCATTATTGTATTTGTATTATGCACAAAACTGTGATGAAACATATCGTAGATGGAAATTGTGTGGTAAGGGCATCTAAAGTCTCACTTTTCGACTCTTAGAGAATTGGAGAATAATTTTACGTTCACTTTCATATACAATTATATTATTGAAATATATATGTAAAACAAAATGGATCAATATGCATATGTATATACATATACAGGTTGTTACGCAACACCCGCCCCACCCCTCACCTACGGATAGAGTGGACCAGAGTGAATCGAAAAGTCCTGTGCCACCTTGCAACCCCCACAACAGCCAACGAGCCACCAATTATTAAAAATCGCTATCTTAGCGATCTTGTTTATGATACACGGCAAGGGCTACGTATAATAAACAACTCCCCGCGCACCTAGCAGCGTCGATCGCGGGACGGCCGCTTCTCGCCGCGAGTTTGAATTTTAATAATTAACAACTCGCCGACCACTGCAAAAATTGCAAAATGGCACAGGACTTTTCGACTCAGTCTAATCTGCTCTATCCGTAAATAAGAGGTGAGGCGGGTATTACGTAACACCCTGTATATATACACACATACAAACGTATCCATTTTGTTAATTCTTTTTCGGAAGAAAGAAGCGTTTCCACACCTTTAAGTTGCGTAGTATCATCCGTTTTCAGCGTTTGAAATACGGTCTGAATACTGAGCGCTGCTATAACGGGAAATGTAGCTTTACGACTCAAGTAGGATAATGGATACAACTGTTCGCGTTAAGCTAACGTTATCGCTCGCATAAAACCAACACCTCTAGCGATGTCTATATCTGTTGCCTTAATTTCAAACATACATGAACTCTCGTATTTAATAGTTTACTTCACGGTACCAGATGCAGCTAATGCCTCGATATTCTATGAGCTACATGATATATAGTGAAGCAAAGAACTTATTAATTTTTTACTGCAGTGTATAATCGCGTCACAAATATGATAGCTGAAGAGAGCAACTATTTTCGATATCTAAAGATCGCGACTAACAGCAGGGCAGTTAAAAAAAATACATGAAGATGCAGGAAAGTTTCAGTGAGACTTTATATTCCTCTATTATCAATGAATATGAATTAAGAAAAATTGAGTTTTACTTTCACATTTGAAAAAGAATTTTGCTTTTATATCAAATTGCTCTTTGTCAAACATTTAACACTGGATACTTTTATTAGAAGAGATAACATATCATTTTTTTTCTACTTTTCTCTCTACTTCTTTCAATTGTTATCTTGTCGATATAGCAATCTTTAGGCCTTGAAAGTGCCTTGTGGTTGATGTTAATAATGCTGCAAATATTCATATTTTCGAAAATAATGTAAATTTTATCCTCCTTTCTTAAAACTATATCTACATAAATAGATGCACACATACACATATATACATATATGTTGCAACTGTCAATTTATACCACGGCAACTATATTAGTCATAAAAAAATGACAGGGTAATAATGAAATTATGGTTCAAGTAAAAATCAGTCAAAACGGTATCTCGAACAATTAAATATCTTGTATTTAAAACATTATTTTCTACTTACATTACAATTATAATGATGTTTCAAAGTAACCAAATTATTGTGCATAACTTGCAATGTTTTAATTATTTATCATCGTGTTAATTCCTTTCTTTTAAAATAAAAGAAATTTTACGTCAAATCAATCAACGTCTAACGAAATAATATCAGTTTCGTTAAACGTTTAATATTGAAAATTAAATGTGTTTTCAGAATAGTTTTCTATCTGCGTACTTTGCGCATTATATTATAATTATAATGTAATAGCTGGTGTATTTACAACAAATTTCTGTCTAAAAATGATTGCTATTTGATGAAAGTATTACTCTTTCATTAGTCATTGAATCCACTTTTTAAAAGGCCATGGTATAATAAATAATAAATAAAAAAACAGAGCAAGATTAAGAGAATAAAAGGAGAGATAAAGAAAGAAGTCAAGAATGACAATATTTAGAATTCACATAGAATACGAACAAAGAATACTATTGCATATTACTTTGCACAAAATAACTGTTAGCAAGCGGAGTTTGCAGATCGGCAAGGATGCGCAAACGAAAATACATTAAGGATCCGTAGTTTCTTTTATTCTGAATTGCCAGGCGATTCGAATAGTTTTTAACTCTTTATCGATCTATCCTGCTGATTCTACGAATGTTTAGAGAATCAGCTGACAGAAGACTACCGCACATTAAATGGTGTAGCGTCTGTTTACGGAAATAAAACAACTTTGTCAAATGTACATATCCATGTTGAAACTTTGCCATCAATACAACGACAAGTATCGGTAAAGGGTTGAATACCGTAAGAAAGAGTTACATTCTTTCCAAAATAAGAAATTAATAAGTGACTTCGCAGTAAATTGTAGAGCCCATTTTCTTCTATAATGTCGATCTCATCGACATCAAAGTATCCGTTGGTTCTTGGAAAAACTTATTTCTTTTTCTACTTAGGAATAAGTGAATCCTTCTTATATGTGAAGAATACGTGGAAAATAGTTATGAGGAAGAAAGTGACGAGGAACTTGTGCTCGTTTCGTGAACTAAGATTCATTTAGCAGTTCTATTACTTTTATATATTCTAATAATTCAAAAAATGCAAATTTGCAAATTTTAACTTAATATATAATCATTTATAATTTATAAGTTATAAGTGATTGCCTCCTTCGTAATTTGTAATTATGCGAGATTATGCGTACTATTATATTATTATGGATGTATTATTATTATTATCAGCTAATATCACATTTGTTACTATCATCATTTATTGCGCAAGCTCTTCAGGAAACAAGTGTATATAACTTTTCCTTTTGTATTTCGGACGAAATGTATATTTTAATAAAATATCCAAAGTATGGAATCTTCTAATGTTAACATGTGTTAATTTTTCTTGGCACCATTGCGAGATTATAAACGTGAGATGTTTAATAAGCGAAGTACACAACTATTTAACGATGTATAAACGATGTTAAATGACACGATTTAATTTCATTATGACCATAATTAATAGAAAAATTAATTAACTTTTTCTTTTCTTGTTTATGCAGGCTGCTCAGCTTTTAACAAATATCGTTAACTATAAAATGCGTTTCAGCTAAATTTGGTTTCGTTATTTTCTGATGTAGAAATAAAATTATTATTTTATAATAAATAATAGTACTAGGCTCGTATCAGTTTAATAATTTTAATTTAAAATAGGCCAAATAGATTCACGAGCATTTCTTATTTTATGTTTGAATTAAAATATTCGGTAAAAACACACAGATTAACCATAGAGGCCCTCCACCACCCCCGCCGATTCTGATCGGCGGTCCTCTTTTCTTTACAATACGACTTTTCTCATTATTATTTATTTTAGTTTTATTACAATTTATATTATAATATAACATTATAAGAGATCTCATCACGTTCTAAAATTGAAAATAATATATACATTATTTCTTTTGACATGAAATTACATATGAAACGTTCTGTACATACGTACAATAACAAATTCTTACAATATAAAATATGTGACTATTGCGTAACATTTATTAATTCGAATAATATTTCTAAAATATTATTATACTTCATTTAATTTTCGTAAGCATTCGCGATCAAAAACTTATTAATAAATATTACTTCTGTGTTACAATCAAGAAGAGTATTAACTATTGGCATATACATAAATTGATACTATATTTTTGTGTTGGTCATTTTTTTAATGACCAATAGAAAGAATAAAAAATACAGAAAGTTTCAAACTTTAAATAAATTTAATGTCTTGAAAGCTTTGTTTCATTACACTATTATAAATTAAGAATTTCCCGAATTTATTAACGATCTTTTGGTAAATAAAAGTTTAAACAATTTTTTCAAAGTGTTATTTACTGATCCCTATTTTATTCATACGCATTCAATTACATATTTTATATTGTTTCAATATGTTTGATATGTACAATTATTATTATTTAATTTGTAATAAAAATTAAAAATACGTAATATTAACCTAATAAGATATAATGTTATATTGTTTTTAATAATCAGCTTAAAATTATTAATAGCATGAATTATTTGGAAAAGTAATTAACACAATTACTTTTTCAAGCCTCATCAAAAATATGAAAATAAATGTAAGTACAAATTATTTAATGTTATTATATTTAAACAATCATTGTATTGTTAATATTACACTACAATCTTTTTAACATTATTATTAATTACGTCCCCCTTGCCTACCCGTTTTCAAACAATTTATATTCCTATCCTCCTGTATCTTTTCTTACTCATTTTTCTACCTATTTGCATTTAAATTTAATATAAAAAATTTTATTTAAAACTGCGACACGAAACGCTACTTATTGGGAGCCTGATTTATTGTGATTATGTGTATTTATATATTTAATAATATAATAATAAATATTACGAAATTTAAGTCATTATTATTATTAATAGTTTCTACAGTTCTTTCAGCTATCGCATTATACATCCCCCTGTCCTTACCCACCCGAATTTCTACCTACTCGCATTACAACACAAATCTTTAATTAAAATTGTTGTGCAAAACGCGATTTACTAGACGCCGATTTATTTCAATTCATTGGAATATCTGAAACCCACCCGAGATTTAGGATATGTGCATAATTGCACGATTTGAGAGTTATAATTATTCTCGCGCGGCTGAGATTTGGTCTTTCCAATTTCGCAAATATGTGAGAAAATACAAGGAAAATAGTCTTAGCTTATTTGTTTATCCAAACCCAAGTTACACAGATAGACTAGGATAGATTAGAATAAAATTGGTGCCTTACATATACAATACAATAAAAATAAATACAATTCATAGCATGATCAGTATATGATAACGTCCGTATGGAATAAGTAACGTGAATCAAATATCTTTTCTTTATTAATGATGCACGCACATTAAATTTATTTATACATTTTGCTTTCTTGCACCAATTTATGCAATATTTATTCCTGGAGGAATATTTGGAATACGTAGAGAAAGGAAAAGAAGAAAATACGTTTAATTATTGCATAAAAAGTTTGTCTTGTCTAAACAATCCTTTCTATTTACAGATATCTATTTCTTCTTTTCATTTGTGATTTCTTTCAATATAATCAATGTATTTCTGTCTATTGTCTATCTACATAAAATTATTCTTTATAATTCAAATGGGATATAAAAAATGGTCTTTAAATTTTTACTTTACAAAAATAAAACTCATAAAAGAAGGCGAGTGAAATTTTACATTCGAAACATGCTATTTTATGCTTTGCAAAATTTTATTTCAGTTCTTTGTCTCTTTCCGCGTTTCAGAATAGTTTTAAATTAAAAATGAAACTAATGCAAGAAATTTAATTAATTAACCGGCATAACAAGTTCTATCGTGAATTCGATATGTGCTTACGGGGACGCATTCTCCCAGAAGCGCGATAAATCGACAAATAACGCACCCCAGGTAAGTAAAATACTCCAGGATTAATTATTGAGTCCAGTCTGATCTAATCTATCCATTTTACGGCAACGAATTTGCGATAAGTCGCATGTGCCTACAGTTACTTAGCAGACAAAATATTATAACAATGTCGCAGGAAGGTTGCAATATTGCTGTAATGTGCTACAATGTTACAATGTTGCTGCAATGTTCTGTTTGCTGGGTATATTGGTATAATACATAAAGAAATATCTAATATTGATGAAATTTCAAGTTTTAATCGACCTCAGCTGGCCACATTTATTAAATACGCTTTCGCAACGTTTCGACCTTTGGCTTAGGTCCTCATCAAGTGAGATCTAAGAGTAAATGTTTTACGTACAGATTACGTGAGATTTTTTTACTCTTAGATCTCACTTGATAAGGATCTGAAGCAAAGGTCGAAACGTTGCGAAAGCGTGTTTAATAAATGTGGCCAGCTGAGGTCGATTGGAACCTGAAATTTTATTTATATTAACACTGGCAATCCGATAAAATATACCATCTACCATTGATTTCACAAATTCGTTGCCCCGTTATAAAAGAAATTCGTCACTCACCGATCGATGCGCAACGGGCGGAGTTAATCAGCCACGTAGCTACGACGATACTGTAACATAAAAACAATTGCATTCAATTAAAGAGGCGCTCAAAATCATCGACGTCTAATTCGTCTTTCGACTAAATATTTCCCAATACTCGCTAATAATATAACTTTCCAAAAGGGAATCTTTGCAAAAGTGAACTTTTCGAAAATTTCAGATGGTTCCTCCTTCTCCAGTTACGTCTGACTTATCGAGATAAAACGGCCCGGGCAAATAAAGGCAAAAAATTGATACTCACCCCAAGGTTGCTCCGCCGGAGCCCGATGCCTTTGCCAGGCCTCCTCCTCCTCTCGGGACGACCGGGTTGTCGGGTCTCCTCCACCTCCCGTTGCACAGGACACTCACAACGCAATTGTTCCATGTTTCGCGAAGTAATCGTCACAATACGACAATCGCGGTAGATTCGCTCCCGAGACGAAACGATCGGCGTATTCCAGCGGCGCGCTCTCACCGGCCGCGTTTCCCACAGAGAAATGACTCGTCGATGTCGAATCGACGTCAATTTGGCAGTGACGAATCGTTCTGATGAATCGTTTCTCACTGGGTCGGCGGAAAAGTTGTAAAAATGTTATAAAAGTCAGAATCTAAGAGCATATACTCTAATCAAATTTACGAATTTTACAACTGTTGCGAAGCAGCGTTTTCTGTTGAGCGCGGCCAACGTCTAAATTCGCCATTCGCCGTCTACCGACGCGTCGCGACGCGGCGCCGCGACGCCGCGAGGATACAACGCGAGTCGAGTCAGCGGCCGAACCGACGCGAACGAACCGTTTGAAAAATGTGCACTCGCGACGCGCTTGCGACGCAACTCGGGCGCGTAAATTCCGCCGGGACGCGAATGTAACTAGCTGAGCACAGCCGGCACTGCACTTGGACAATTCGCGCATCACGCAAGCGGAGGCCAGACGACTCTCAAATTGACGATCGACCGGCACGGCGTTCAACGGGAGACTCGACGTCCCGTGAATAAATTCGCAACGAAACACTCGATTCCACAGATGTCTGTAAACCGCGCGAGGCGTGTGCCGCGCGGCTACCAACGTCTCGGCGCGAACGGCGGACATTAATCGATCGCGTAAACGAATAACAGAGAATGCCGCCTCGTTCCAATGCTCGCGATATCGTCGCGATACTCACAGCGATGTATCTCGCGGGGTGACGGCACTACGCACGGAGCTCACTCGACTGCCTGCCTGCCTGTCTGCCGGTCGGGGTGGCAATATGGCGGCGCGGCGTACAACGCGCGTCAAGCCAGCAACGACGCGACGTAGTCGTTGGAGAAAAATGTACACTCGAGACGCGCTCGCGACGCAACTCGGGCGCGTAAATCCCGCGGGACGCGAATATAACTGAACACTGCCGACACCGCACTTCGTTACAAAAACACACACGAATCACGTTGTCCGTCACGTATCACTCCGCGTTCGCGAAAGCGGTGGCCAAACCGACTCTCAAATTGACGAGCGATCGGCACGGCGTTCAACGAGAGACGATCGTCGTTCCTTGAATGAATTCGCGACGAAGCACTCTGGGCGTTTCGATTCCACAGACGTCTGTAAACGGCGAGAGGCGTGTTCACGAGTCGACGAAACGACCCAATTATCGGTCGCGTGAACGAATGAAAAGGCTGCATCGTTGTAATGTTATAGTAAAACTTATCGCGGCGTTATTACACGCGCGGAGCCGTTCACTCGACTGCCTTCCGGCTCGACCGACGGGGCGAGAATGAAGGCGAGGTGACCTCGCCGCGCCGGTGCGTTCGTAAACAAGGCGAGGCGCCGCGCGCCAACCGTCCGCCGCACGGTTTCCTTTTTTTCGTGTAACAATAACATTTGATATTGTACCGAGTGGTACGGAATTAATGTGCGGAAATTCGTCGCGGAAAATTCCTATACCATTGTTACGTCACTTCCGTTTACGCATGTATTATACAATGATGTTTCGCTGTCTTGGTCTTCGACTATCCGTGGCGAAAATTTCAAGCGAGAGATGACGTTTATATTTATTTATCAAGAGTTTTGCCGATAGTTACATCCCAGATAGCACCGATAGTTCTATGAATATTCTTCTGGAGTGCAAATATTGTTAATTTCAGAACATTCCAATCGAATATTCTATAAATGTATATATAGATTGTTACAATTAGAAATCGTATGTTCATAACAACCCTGGTGAAAATAGAATTTGGAGCGTAAATCGAATGTAAGGGGAGAGTGACAGAAGCGCAAACGAAATGTGTGGGAAGCGTAATTTGGAACAGCAAAGCGTAAAAGAAGCGTTGAAGTTTCTTTTACGCTTCGCTGTTCCAAATTACGCTTCCCACACTTTTCGTTTACGCTTCTATCACTCTCTCCTTACATTCGATTTACCCTCCAATTTTTATTTTTACCAGGGAAAGAAGAACGTTTTTAGAATATGCGTCGAGAAATGTCTTTGGAATATTCGTTCAGAATAATTTTTTAATATTCATCGAGTTTATGTGTTACACATTGTTTATTGTGTAATAAACTTATCTTATGTAAAAGGCAATAAAACCTGTGATCGTACCATCTATAACCGACGCGCTATATTCGATAGATTATTTTATTCACGTTCGAAAAAGATGTATAGCAGTGCCAGTCGAATGTTCCACAAATATAAGATAAATATATAACAATGATCTATGGAATATTCCAAATATTCTTGGCAGAGCGACACTTTTTCTCTGCCAGATTCTTTTGTTTTAAGCGAAAACGAGTCGAATGAGCCTAATTTAAGGAGGATGGTTGCTGAAATGAAGATGATAAAAATAAATTCAAATTTATAGAAAATATTTGTCTATGGGAGAGAGAGAGAATCTGTCCTCCATGCAAAAGTTTAAGACGATTGTCTGCATGGTTGTCGAATAATTAATTATTAAAGTTACACTATTGCACATGGCAAACATAGCAAAGTATTACGATATCTGTAATTTAATTCTCGAAAGCATGTTAAAAATGATAAGAATTTTATAAAAATAAGTGCAAATAATTCTATACATATTTACGAAAAATTTTGATAATGTAT
>NW_011967216.1:1632898-1639076 GCF_000949405.1 Vollenhovia emeryi | reverse complement strand
TCTCTACTGCGAATCAGCACAAGTTTAGAACTCACTAGAGCTAGAGTCCCTAGAATATCTTCCTAGAGCCAGCGGTAACCCGCTCTCGATCTTCTTTCTAGTTTCTGGTTGAAAGCGCTCCGCGCGTCGTGTTTCGGGGGCTTCGGGGGCAGTTGCAGTCACATAACCAAACAGAGAAGCATTCTCTTGAAAACAAACGCAAATGTTAAAATTCCGGATAGCCGGACGTAATTTTTAAGAAACTAAAATAATAGAGGCTGAGATAACGCAGCTGTGAAAAATCATGGCGGTGTTTGAAGTGCTGAGAAAAGACTACAGCGTGAGTATAACGTTTGGAATGAACGAGCGAATAAATAATTAACTGTTCGCTCGCGAATTCTCGCTTGAGAAACTGCATTTACGTCTCGTTTCCTCCTTCAGGATTACCTGCAGCAGCATTTCAAGCTGTCGGACGTTTCGTTGTTTCAAAAGAAGTGCGTCGAACGTTGTGCGAATGATGGCGACAGGAAGCCGGCGATCGACCAGGCGCTCCGAGACACCCTGCTGGTCGTGCTGACGGAAAACTCCTCGGGTAACGTGCGCTCCCTCGAGTCGTACATCACGTTCTGCATAGAGCTGTGCAGGAAGGACCTCGCGACGGCGAGTATGCCGGTGATGTTGTTGGGCGACATCTTCGACTCGATGACACTGGACAGGTGCGAGCAGCTGTTCACCTTCGTGGAAAACAACGTTACCGTGTGGAAGGAAGATCTCTTCTTCACGGCCTGCAAGAATAACTTGTTGAGAATGTGCAACGACCTGCTGAGGAGGTTGTCTCGTTCGCAGCAAACGGTATTCTGTGGTAGGATTCTGTTGTTCCTCGCAAAGTTCTTCCCCTTCTCCGAGAGGTCCGGCTTGAATATCGTCAGCGAGTTCAATCTGGAGAATCACACGGAGTTCGGTTTGGAGGAGGACAACTTGGAGCAGATCACCAAGGAAGACGACAAGTCGGAGAGCAAGATACCCATTGATTACAATTTGTATAGAAAGTTCTGGGCTCTGCAAGACTTCTTCAGAAATCCGAATCAGTGCTACAATAAAATGCACTGGAAGGTCTTTTCAACTGTGAGTCTCGAGTTCCTTTGAACGGTAACACAAATTTATTTTACAGACTCATTAAAGAATATATATATATATATATATGTATTTTTTTGTAGCATGCATCTAATGTGCTGTCAGCGTTTGCTTCTTTTAAATTGGAGGAGCAACGTAGTTACCCTTCGACATGTATCAAGATGGATACTTCTACGGAAGGCCCCCATAAGGAGACGCACTATTTTGCCAAATATTTGACAAATCAGAAGTTGTTGGAGTTACAGCTGTCAGATTCCAATTTCAGACGATACGTATTGCTGCAATTTCTCATTCTTTTCCAGTATCTGAATAGCACTGTAAAATTCAAGGCGTAAGTATTCTCTATATCGATGCAGTACGATACATGAATATTTTCTAGTGAATTCACAAGCCTCATACCCTCCAATTGACAAATTATTCGGCAATTAGCGAAGTGCTTGTGAATAGTTATAAAAATGTTTGTTTTTCAAAGCTTCCTTGCCAGTGGCTATGAGACAAGGTCTGCTTCCCTTAAATTAAATGTCTCGTGATGCGTACGTTGTCGAATCACTATGACGTTTGTTACTTTTAAGTGAGACACACGAACTCAAGCCGGACCAAGTGGAATGGGTAAAGGCCACTACCGAGCAGGTTTATACTCTACTGGCCGAAACACCGCCCGACGGTCCCACGTTTGCTGAGACCGTGAAGAACATTTTGAAGCGCGAGGAGCACTGGAATGCGTGGAAGAATGAGGGTTGTCCACCGTTTAAACGACCGACGTCGGACGCCGCTGACGATGAGCCACGAAAGCTGAGGAGACCGAGGCGGCGTATCGGTGATGCGATTAGAGATGCGCAGGCGGTTGGAAAATATCACATGGGAAAGTAGGTAGCCTTTGAGAATGAAGGAGCAAATTAACATTCGCGTACGAGATCCGATGTTTAAATGTACATTGTTCTTTGATATAGCCCAGAACTCTCCAAACTGTGGAATCTATGTCCAAACAATCTCGAGGCATGCAAATCTAAGGATAGAGATTTCCTTCCATCCTTAGAAACGTACTTCGAAGACGCTATATTGGAATTGGACCCTAGTGCGTTGGTAGATGACAAGTACAAGTAAGCGCTATTACTTCTGGCATATTTCTCGTCATTAATGTATCTGTCTATTGTTTCCGAAACGGATTGAAATTAATCTCGTATTCCTCCGTATTCATAACTTTCAACTCTCCAGTCAACTTGTTATAAACCGAAGCGAAACGGACGACTTACAGTTAGTATTAGGGTTGAATCTGGAATCTGTCGACTGTATAAATTGACTGCTGTCGCATAAAGATGCGCGTCATCCTTCGTTGTAATTATTAATAATAATGCAGTGATTTTGTATTTGCAGAAAGGTGAACGATGGTAACTTTGGTTGGAGAGCATTAAGACTATTAGCGAGACGAAGCCCGCATTTCTTTGTTCATGGCAATTATCCTATAAATAAATTGCCAGAGTACCTTGAGACAATGATTAAGAAAATTGCCAAAGACCGTCCAGTGAGTATCTAATGTTCATTGTCTTTCTGTGAATATGCTTAATCTTGGTACATTTCTTAATTTGTTTACAATGTCTCGCAGCAGACACAGTCTGATGCAAAATTGGACACCGAGGAAACGCCGCCGTCGGAATGTACCGATCAAGAATTCAACGAAGACGTCTTGAAGCAGGAAAGCGAGCAGGTTGAGGCCGAAAGCTCTGATGTGAAAGCAAGAAAGTTAAATAAAGTCACCTCGGAAATGGTGGCGAAATTATCGGAGAGTCTGAAAAACGATTGGAAGAAATTAGCGACGAAATTTGGTTACACAAATGATGAGGTATAAATTATCAAGCCTTTCTTGTTATAACATTAATACTATTCGCAATTATGGGACTTAAATATACGTTATGCGTTTTAGATTGCTTTTTTCCAAAGTAAAGCGACGCCGTATGAACAATGCAAGACTATGCTCGAGATATGGGCGGAAGAAGATGAAGATGCATCAGTGGAAAATTTAGCTTATATGTTGGAAGGTTTAAAATACACAGAAGCGTTAATGGTACTAAAATCTTAAATACTTTTTAATTTAGGTAAGAATAATTAAGTAAAAATAATTGTACCAATGAAATACAAACAAAATTGTATTATATTTTGTCATTTGTAATAAAGGTTTTCATCGATACACCCGTTTTAACTTTAAGCGGAGACCATGAAACCATTAAACTCTCAATTATTCGGCTTGAAAATTTGAAATTTAAAATTACCTTGAGGTTAATCCAGAAAATGAATAGTGTTATATCAAGACGTAAAGCAAAGATTGTTTTCCTATTTATTACTACTGACTTTCCGTCCAGTTGTATCTTTCGCGATTTAATATAAATTTATACATATAATTTAAATAAATTCGCAGCGAGAGAGAGAAGTTATACAACCAAAAGGAAAAAGTCAAATGAGTGATATTGTAAATTTATAAGACAATATAAATATAAAAATGTAGATAACTACGACGCTTTTTTCACAAAAATAATTAAAAAATATATAAACGTTATGATGATGTACGTAGTGTTGCACTATTCTTTTGACCAGAGCAGTCGCGCTTGCGTTACGACGCAGCGGTTTACGCGCCACTTGAAGTTTCAAACCGCAACTCAATTCGCCGTTTTCGCGTCTTTTACACGCGAAATCCCACGCGAATCCTCGAAAGTACCGAGCAATCGTCGCGGCTCGCCGAAAAGCGCGTAAGACGTGTTGCATTCCCGTCGCGAATTTGCATTCCTCGTCTTTCGAGTTGTCCGCTAGCGAAATGTAATCGAGGGCGCGCATGCGCGCCCGGCCGCCATGACACTCGGTCGTCGGTTCACGGTGAGAGTTGATCGTTCCGCGGATTAATCGTGGATTTCGTCGGTCGAAAGTGCGTAACGCGTGGGAATTTCGGTCGGGAGTGTCGCTCGAGGTGACGGGCGATCGCCGGAATGTATCGTTTGCCGCGCGTCTTCGCGATCGGCGCCGCTTCGCCGCCCGAAACGGACGCTGTCCGACGCCGCCGTTTCGAACTGCCGGTCGGTTACGGCGAGGGCAGACTCGGACGCCGCGGTTCGCGGCGAGTTGGTCGTTTCGCGGTTTAATCGTGACTGCCGTCGATGAAAAGCGTCCAACGAGTGCGAATTTCGGCCGGGAGCGTGTCGGTTGCCGCGCGTCTTCGCGATCGGCGCTGGTTCGCCGCCCGAAACGGACGCTGTCCGACGCCGCCGTTTCGAACTGCCGGTCGATTACGGCGTAGGGCAGACTCTGACGCCGCGGTTCGCGGCGAGTTGGTCGTTTCGCGGTTTAATCGTGACTGCCGTCGGTGAAAAGCGTGCGACGAGTGCGAATTTAGGCCGGGAGCGTGTCGATTGCCGCGCGTCTTCGCGATCGGCGCTGTTTCGCCGCCCGAAACGGACGCTGTCCGACGCCGCCGTTTCGAACTGCCGGTCGGTTACGGCGAGGGCAGACACGGACGCCGCGGTTCGCGGCGAGTTGGTCGTTTCGCGGATTAATCGTGGCTGCCGTCGGTGAAAAGCGTGCGAATTTCGGCCAGGAACGTATCGGTTGCCGCGCGTCTTCGCGATTCGGCACCGCGTCGCCGCCCGAAACGGACGCTGCCCGACGCCGCCGAATTGCTGCTCGGTTTCGGTGAGTGCGGACTCCGACCCCGCGGAAATTACCCGTACGGACCGTCGCGCGAGCCTCTCTGCGATCGTTACGTTATACATTACGTGCCGTCCCGTACTTGTTAGACCCGTAACTTTGTACGTAATCGTCAACTTCGGTCGACTTTAGAGGTCCTTTGAGGTGGGACGTAGGCTCAGTAGCCTCCGCAATGGTTCACGGGGAGTTGAGGCAAGAAGAAATTTTACGTTTAACTTTATCGATATGTAGATATGACATAAATTGAAACGATACTGTGATATTGATAATCAAATATACGTTTCCTTTATATTCTTGCAGGATTAAAATTTCTATTAGCTCGTACAGCACAAAACTTGCAATTGCATTGTAGTAGCATTGCTACAATATTGCAACATTGGGTCTGCTCTTTATTGCTGTACTCCTGAACTAGTGCACGCTGGTGCAATGAGTTGGAATGAGAGGCAATCTATTTGTTTCATTTCAACTTATTGCACTAGTTGAGTAGTGCGGTAATAAAGAACAGGCCTATTGCTGCAACGTAGCTGCACTGTACAAGTTTTGTGCCGTATGGGAGGCTACGTTGTAAAACGCTTTGATAAAAACGTAGAAATGTTTGTGTGTCCTTAGGGCTGGGACATTGACGAGATCAACAGCCTTCGTAATAGTCCACTGCAAAAGTTCAAGGTAAGAAATTGTTCTTCTTAGGAGGTACCGCATTATTAATGCGATTTGAAAATGAAGAGAAATACGGCCGTCTCTTAAAAATATAACAAATTATTTAAACTAAATTTTCTTCTACGTTGCGTCTGATTTAACGTTTCATTTGGCACATTGATACGTAGATGTAAGACAAATTGAAAAGATACTTTATGGAATAACAAATATATAATTGACAATAAAATACACCAACTTTTTGTGTCCTTAGGGACTGGGACATTGGCGAGATCAACAGCCTCCAATGGTCCACTGCGAAAGTTCAAGGTAAGAAATTTCTCTTCTTTTTAGGAGTCACTTGTATTATTAATGCGAGAGATTTAAAAATTAAGAGAAATACCTGTTTTTTTAATAAAACAAATTATTTATAGATTAGATTTTGTTCTACGTTGCGTTTGACTTAACGTTTTATTGTGCATATCGATATACAGGGTGTCCTAAAACCACCGGAGGTCCTCTTAATGACAGATTCCTTAGAACATTTCCAGACGAAAATCCTAATACAAAAGTGTCGAGGCTATAATAGTTTTTAAATTAGAAGCGATTATTTTCCACAAATGATAGGGCTGAAATTTCGCGCGCTCAGGAACGGCGAAATGACAAGTGATATAAAAAGAACGATATTCATAGGAGCACTTATATCACTTGTCATTTCGCCGTTCCTGAGCGCGCGAAATTT
>NW_011967216.1:1601778-1632229 GCF_000949405.1 Vollenhovia emeryi | reverse complement strand
AAAGATGATACAAACTGAAAAGATATTTTATAGATTTCTAGATATATGAAGCTGTAATTATATTAATAAAACGCTAAATTCTCTCTGAAGTGATCGGATCGGTAAATATTGATTTGTTCGTGGTTTGCAATTTAGAACTAAATTACATGTAATTAATGAAATACAAAATAAATGATATAATCATACTTTTTATCGGTTTTAATAAAATAACAAATATATATATCGATAACAAAATATGCACTATTTCTTTATAACTTTAATATCCTTGCTGGATATTTAAGTTTGCATTATGTTACATATAAAACGCTTAAAGCTGTTTACAAATTTCTACATGCAAAGTGAAAAGAGGGTGATGTAACTCGAGAAGATTCCTTTTCATCTTTTATTTAGAAAGACAATAATAAAGTGTACAAATAATATAAAATTTGGAAACGAAACAGTTTTCGGTGCAAACTATATCGAAGGACAATCGATTGTATGTTGTCGGATATGAATTACTACTGACGACACTTAAAAAAGTTCACGTATGTAGGAAATATTCGCCAACAAGCTTGCTGACAACCTAAATGTACATTTGATGGCCTTCAGGATCGATCTCTACGTAACTGTAATAAATTATGTTAATGTTAACGGTATATCTTCGAGTTATAGACATTGACTTAGATCTGATTTATGCTCGGTGTAATCGACGGACCGGAAACATAAATCCTGCGGCGCAAGCTGCGAGGAAATAACGGAAAAATGAAAGAGACGCATAAATGATTATACATACATTTCGCGGCAGAGCTTTGGTAAACGTCACTCATTCACGTGCGTTCGTTTAGGCTCGATGGCATTGCATATTGCACGGAATTCAGTTGTATCGTGTATAATACAGAATTAAATACAGAAATGCAAGGTATTGTATATAAAAATTGCGTTTTCGCTGCGCTTCGTACGCGATAAAATCGTTATTTAAAAACAGGGTAACAGAAAGGAATTTTAACATCATTAAGAATTTGCTTACTTTTTCATTCCTTCGTTAATTCTAATTTCCTTCAATTCTCAAGTGTTACTCGCGAACATCTCAGTGACAATTTTACAAAGATTTCGAAGAACTGATCGACGCGTGATGACTATCCTTAGGGCGATCGATGATCTTAAAGATACAAGTAATTTCCTTCTCGATGACTTACAAGATACACGGAGCATAAATCTTCGACAATGAGCCCAGCAACTCGTCGTCCGAAACTCCTTAATCGATGTGCCTCTTACGACTAACATACACACTCAATATGTATCAGCTAAAATGTAAATGCAACTTGATCGCGGATACGAACTTCATTTAGGTTTACTTAGGGCAGTGTTAAGTAATTAGTTCCCTAAACGGTACGGCCCGCATTCGCAGCGCACTTGTAATATTTCGGCGTTTGCCCTGTCGTAACTACCTAGGTTATCACTTGAGGATTCGCAGTACGTCGGCTGTTTTGCGGTAGAAACAAGGAAAATTCATGGTAGTAATTGAGGGCCTGAAAATTTCAAACCGTAGTAAATCCAGAAAAGTCCAAATTAAGAATCCCTTCGATTCAGACGAGATGTTACATAGACCAAATTTCAGTTATGTTACGCCCATTTATTATAATATTTCTCGAGAAACGTCGCAATATATTTGTATCGTGTATCTTGAATAACATATGAGTCTTCCAGCACAAGTTACGTTACAAAAAGGCTAGAGGGAAAATGGTAAAAGGCAAAACTGATTGAATCTCAGATTTCTTTCGTTTTCCGAAAATTTTTAGTTTCGAAATTACTACGTTGTTTTGGTATTCAGGACCTTCATCCTCGCGATGATAAGCTATCGATACGGATCTAGTTAAAAAAAAAATCGTTCGCTCGTGTTTTCTGACTTTTGAATAATTCAGGAGTATGCTGAGCAGACATCGTCCAGCGTATGGTGGCTTGGTGGTAGGAAGGGATGAAACTAGACAGCCTCTTTTAAAGTGCGCCATAAACGCGGGCCCGAGCGAATCCTTAGCACGCGCTGTCCGGGTTTCGTGTCGCTCGTTCGCTGATCCACAAGTATTCTTGGACGTTTATCGTGACGAGGGGAAACGTTTAACGAACGTCGAATCGCGGCGGAGCTCTCCCAAAAGTCCTCGAACGATCGAAGCTTTCGAAAGCGACTGGAATGGTAGGGAGGGAAGGGAGAAGGAATACTTGGCGCGAATACGCAAATACGACGAAACACTGACGAGTATCTAGACGATCAGTCTTCTCTTTTTGGTTTAAGAAAGATCGAGAGAGAGAGAGAGGAGAGAAAGAGAGAGAGAGGGGGGGGGGGGAGAGGAGAGAACTGAGACGCGCGGCTGAAGCGGAGTGGTGGCTCGCGGGGTAAAGTACAAGTAATTATACCCTTTCGGAATCGGAGATAGTTTCGTGATCTCGGGTACGCGGATAAATGAGATGTGTGACGCTGCTCGTGCGACGGATCGCACACGCTGTGACTTGACGATATGTATATCGATATGAATTATTACTTGAACGTGGGATTTTTCTTTTATATATATATATTTATATATATTATTATATGTATATATCGCGCGCGAAGAAACGCAGCACGCGCGCATCTGCATTCCTATTTACATAACGGCTCGATTTTCGCGTTGCGATGGTGGATGGTCGAAGGTGCGAGTTATGTTCAGTATTGCATGAGCTCCTCCAAGTACTCCATGTAGTCGTTCTCCGACATCTCGACGTCGTCGTCCGGCCGATTGTCGGCGGCCCGCCGTCTCCTCACCAGCTCGCTCGTCACCTCGATGCAGAGCAGCGCGAATTTATTGTCGCACGAGTATCGTACTTGTTCCAACAGCCGGCCGCCGGTCAACGGCGAGCCTAATCCGTAGCGATCCGAGCTGCTCGAGTGCCAGGCGTCGCAGTAAGTGTCCATCGCACGGTCGCCGAGTTTGTGAGAGCCGTGCCACGCGACTTTCTCGGGCCTGCAATCGGAACGATGTTAATCTCGCGGGGGTTCAGAGAATAGAAGTAAAAGAAGTAGAGGCAGAGAAAGGAAATGCATCGCTTTGCATATATTTATATACCTTCTCAAATTGAGCAATAATATTATTCGCGAGTCCGCTTTGCGTTTGCCATAATTTACGTTGCAATTTTTATATTCGACAACTATTAGATTTTCTCTCGTGTAATATTTTCCTTTTCTATGCTTACCATGCGAAGTCAGTAAGGATGTTCTTCCCGTTGAAGCTGTAGATTCTGGGATTCTGGGAGAAGTACGCCCCATTTCCATTGAACATCTCCTTCCAAGAATTGAATAGCACGTCGCCCTAAATATTCCCGATTATTACTTAGTAAAATATTTAATTCTCCATAAAGAGCGTGACGGTAACAAATAAATATCACTGCCAATTACCTTTATGTTAACTATGGGAAGATCTCGATCCCCTAATCTGACAATGCTATCGACGTTTTGAACTCGAGAGCTAAGGAAAGCACGGAAGGTACCTCTCAAGCCTGCTCGCCTTGCTTGTCGATAGCAAGCGTAGTCTGCTCCTCGTATACCATGCATATCTCCAGTGAACGGCTCATTCAGCGCAGCCATCCTTAACTGAAAAATATGATTGAACAAATTTCCAGTTATAATAACGGCGAGTACACTTTTATGTCTTTAATTAAAGGTAAATGTACAAAAATTGTAATGAAAAAGCTATATTCTCCTTTGTTATTCATGCGCACAGAAATCATAAAAAAAGACGTGAAATATCATATTGCGGACAAACGGGCCGAGAGAGTCTCAAATAAAAATCTCATTAAACATACAATCTCACCATTCGCGGATACCACTGCGCAGCATGGGAAAAAAAACGCAAATTCGATATTAACACGTTTAACTTGTACAAACGTGTCTCGCACAAAATAAGTTGGAGGCGTCAACTTACCCCTGTACCGTCGGCTTTCACGGGTATCTGGTTAATTAAGTTGGATGCCTCGAAAGGAGGATTCGCCGGCGGTGGAGATGTCGTTGGCGGGGCTGGCGTTGTGATAGGCAAAAGTGATCCGAGCTAAAGAACAGATTGAGAGAAATTTCATTTCAACACAGTCATAGTATTTTACCAATTTACCATAGCAACTCGATACTGACTGCAATGTATTGCCACCCGTTGTTAACTCTGACTAGTAACGCTTGCTCGTCTATGATGTAAGCCAGGGTCCCGACCGGACTTACGCTAGACATCTGCGAAACGAGAGAGTGTCAAAAGTAGGCTCGCGCATAAATAAGCAACGATTGCGAATTTGGGGAATATCTTACTTTTGTCATGGCTTCTGTGTTTTGGAACGTAACAGCTCCTGGCACAATTTTCGTTGTACTTTCTAAAGGTCCCCTCGTAGCGGCAGTAACAACACCTTGAAGGAGATTTTTCAACTTGTTTAAAGATACAAAAATATCGATGTTACAATGTGCAGCTAACGAAAGATAAAGCATCGAAAGAGCGGCGGTTCTGATGCGTGTATCATTTTATTATCGTGCTGTAGATATTACCTAATTGCTCTTTCAGTTCTTTCAGTTGCTTGAGTTCACGCAGAGCTTTCAATTCGTCTAGACTACTTCTGGCTCCTTGCGGGTATGCGAGTACAAAATTTAATTACATTATCAATAATTTGTGAATATAAAGTATGCTCGATGAAACGGCTATTTATCTCGCGAACAGAATAATTCAACGAAATATTACTAACGGAACGAATTTTTAATTTATAATACTCAAACGCCCTCATTAATATAGTGATATCGAATATCTTAATTAATATTAAACATAGTTTGTATTTGGTCTAACAATTTATAATTTATAATTTTATAATTTTGTTATCCAAGTACTGAATAACTGAAAAGTATTATCAAGTTATAATAACTGCCAACTTTCTAATATTTCTTAACGTCTTTACCTTGCCTGGGAGGATAGTAATCTCTTTCTCCGAAAACGTGGCTTCTACCGATCCCGGGCTCTCCTTTCTGTCCGATTAAAGACAAGCCGGGCGGGCCGGGGGGTCCGGGAGGACCTGGAGGCCCTGGTACTGGAATATATTTTCCTTGAGACGGTGCTCCAGGAGGTCCGGGAGGTCCTGGCGGTCCTCTCTGCCCGTCTCTTCCCGACTGCCCAGGAATCCCGGGGAAACCGTCGTCTCCCTTGTCGCCTTTGATCTAAAAACGTATTTAACGGATGAATAGATCGTCTTCGCGGATAATGTCTTTCACAGAGGCACGTCAGTGTAATCCAACAACTGCCGATTATCGATCTGCTTTTTTTTATCTTGCCACTGCACAACGCACCGTTTCGGTAGACAGATTTGTGGCAAGTCAATAAGTAGTAAAGTATTATCAAGAACAGGCGCGATTGATTTATCGGAAACATCAAAGAATGAGATGTAGCGATCGCTTAGGCGCATCACGTCGGCTTTCTGTCGACGTCTCTCCGTCGTGTTCTTTTTCACGAATGTTCAGAGGAGTTTACGTGCTAGGCGCGAGAGGCATCCTTTCGATCGTGGGAAGGCGATATCGGAATTTCCTGTTGCTCGGCTGATCGCTCTTTCTCGAGAAATAATCTATCCTTGTCGTTATCAATGTTGTATTATGCCCTTAGAAAAATGATGGATATCTCGAGCGATTTTTTTTTATTGTTGTCCATGCACCTTTTTATGGAATTTCCATCGGAAAGATTTCGTTTTATTGCATTCACTGCATCTCTCGGCTGATAAGCGCCGCTAAGAAATTCTATTAGGATGTCCCAAACGTATAAAAAAATATTTTAAGAATTGTTCAACGATTTTGCACGCGCATTTCTCCAGATCTTATCACGACCCGGGAAAAAAATGTTTATATATAATCATATCTGAGTACAATTAATTGTCAGATATAAGTATGTATGGATTTTGTCCCTAGACAATTATATGCGACGTAAATGTGAGTTTCATATCGTCTGATAACACAGAAATATGTTCGAAATATTTAAAATATTAATTTTAATACGTTATAAATATTTAACAAAATATATATATACGATTATATTATTATATATTGTACATATATGACCATATATGATCTATTCAATGAAATACTATATAAAAATATTTATGAAATACTTTGATAAATATTGATAAAGTATTAAAATAAATTTCTTAAATATTTGTACATATTTGTGTGCTATCGAACGATATCGAATTCACATTTACGTCACATATAATTGGCTAGGGACAAAATCCATACATGTTTATATCTGAGTTAGATGTACTCAGATATGATTAGATATAAACATTTTGTCCCTGGGAAATAAATTTTATATAGTATATAACAAGTGCTTCAAATAAAGCCAATCAAAATATAGTTAAAATTAATTGAAAAATAAAATACCGTTTCGCATTTGCAGCTTCAAAGTGTAATTCATATAAAAAGCTGTTATTTCCATAATAGGGCATTCCCGAAAATTTTAATCGAGGAAAGAATTAATTTTAAACTCATAAAAAAATCAGCTTTGTAAAATATCGTTCCGTCCGGACGTTCCGGTGCATTTTTGCGATACTTTATTTTCTCCTTTGGCGCAATTGCCAGTCTGCTTTACGCACTACGTAACAAGATGTTGTAATATTTAAAAGGATTGTTATTCGGATACGTCGACTGTGTGCGAATACGTCACGCTCGCGCACACGTACGAGCTCGCGGCAAAGCGGGGCGCTATCGCGCGTATCAGCATACGTTATTTGTCAGTTGTCGGCCGTGACAGCTCGCGAAACTCCGTGCGCCGCGGCGGAGAAAATTTCTGTTTGGCGCAACGAATAAATCCAGCGATGAAGACGCGAAAAAAAAGGGGCGCACGCCAGGCGCACTCTTGCATTAATTTCCATCACTCGAGCGCTTCGCCGCCCGTTGTTCAAAGACTTCCGTATCGTCCTATTCACAAGGATATATATGCCCCGCCACTTTAATCTGCCAGACCGAAACCGCGCGAGGTGAAAACCATTATTTTTATTTCCGCTCCTTCCCCCCCCTCCCCTGCTCCCCGGCCCGTATACCCTTTTCTCTTTGAAACAAAGGGCAACATCTCCCGTTCCCGGCTGTTCGCGGACGATCGACTGGCAGGTTGCTCACTCGCGTGAAATTCTGTTTCCGAGGGAAGGCTCGGTTTGATTTCTCGATTCTCGACCTTTTGGTGAGCGCTTGGATTTATATGTAAAGTTAGCGCGCGCGCGAGAGAGAGAACTTTACACGCGCGGGCGATACCACGACAAGAAACTGCAAGTTATACTTACACCGACGGAAACGCCGTAAGGACTTGGTGCGCCAGGCTCCCCCTTTTCTCCCTTGGGTCCCATTGGTCCGATACTTCCCGGAATTCCAGGAGTCCCAGGACGACCCTGCGGAAGACAGTGACAGATGAATCGTTCGTTTGCATTTTAATTAGCGCGAGGGATTTGGTTGTTTTGACACGTCCGACGCGTAGTGATATAATTTTCATCTGCGTTTAAAGGTTTCTATATTAAATGCTTCTCTCTTTCTTAATCTGCGACGACTCGCATTTAATCTTGCGACACGAGAGAAACGTTCGTAATTATCTACTTAGGAATATAAAAAAAAAGTGCTGCATTTAGCGCCTGTGGTTTGATTAAAAGCTCACCTTTATCGTGTTCTTCGGTTGGCGTTGTGAAAAAAATAAAAATAACTTTCTTTAGAAACGAGATACCCCAAGGTAACGTTGTTATAGAATATTTTTCTGACGTATGCTATTGTCAATAACATTGAATGCTAACGCAGTATTAATAGATGCAATAATTATGCGGTACAAATAAATATTAAGTACTATCAATTATATCACTATATCATTATTTTAATCAGTAGAATTTCATTGTTATATGTTATTTAACATTATTTCACGTCATTATCATTTTATTATAATATCCATTAATTTAGTTAGTTATTTGATTAGTATTATAATAACGTAAAGCGAAGTAACGAATCAAAGTACGTACCATCCATCCTGGCAGACCAATTTCTCCCGTAATTCCCGGTTTCCCGGGAGGACCCACAGGACCGGGCGGTCCAGGCCGTCCTCTCCTGCCCCGTTTTCCTTCGGCGCCTTTCTCACCTTTGATGGTGATATAGTCGCCGGAATTGGCGACGGTAGTGGCTCCAGGAGGACCTCTCTCGCCTCTCTCACCTTTAGCGCCAGGTATGCCGGCTAATCCTGATACTCCGTCTTTACCCGGTTCGCCTTTATCTCCTTGAGGCCCTTGAATACCGTTTATTCCGGGAATACCAGATGGCCCGCCGTCGCCCTTATCGCCCTTCTCGCCCTTCGTGCCTTTATCGCCCTTGTACCCGCGCGCTCCAGCATCGCCCTTGCCCCCTTTTGTCCCAAATCCTTGATTAAATAATATTTCGAACGTTACGTTTCGTTGTCCTTCGTCGTGACGCAATATTGAATTTCTTTACCGTGAGAAAACGTCGTTAATACTCCACAATCTTCAACTAAAAACTTACATTCGATATAAAAGATCCGAGAAAATTGAGAGAGATCATCTCTTAACTTTTTACGATATTTCTAAAGTCTTCAATTTATATGTAATAAATAATAGAATTACCAACGCTTTCACGAAGCAATTGTATGGTCATTTATTTTATTTTTCGAAACATTTTATTAATGTCAGACTGACTTATCGTAACTAATAAAACGACTAATAGAATAGTTAATTAAAAAATTTTGGCTAGTTCTTTACTTGTTATATAAAAGGCAATGTGCAAAGAATAGATAAATGAATGAATGTTGGATATTTGTGATTGCTATATGTTTAAAGAGAAATCGGCACACCTAGATCTCCCACGTTAATGCCACCGGGTCCGCCCACACCCGGTGGACCGGGTGGTCCTGGAGGCCCCAGTTTTCCTTCAGGTCCCGTGTCGCCTTTATCGCCCTTCTCCGCCGGTCGCCCGTTTTCCCCGGGTGCGCCTGGCAAACCAGGTGCACCAGGCGCGCCAGGTTCACCCTTAAAGCCCTGAATTCCTCTAGGACCGTCTTTCCCGTGATCGCCCTTGGCACCTTTGTGCCCGGGTTCGCCTTTGATACCTTTGGACCCGGGTATTCCAGCCTCGCCTTTAGGTCCAGGACTTCCCGAAATACCTGGCTCACCCTTTTGCCCTGGAAGTCCTGGTCTCATTGTGATACCTTCCGGCTAGATGGACAAATATTTAAACAAGAGATTATTTCCTGCATAATTGATCAAGTTGCCACACACATGGACTGTTTATTAGGATCTTATACTTTGGAGAAGGAATTTCGGATATCGGGGAAGGTATTTACAATGCAATCAGAATGCTCCAGTCCGTACTCACTCTGTAAATATTTCGAGGTTTCCAACTGGGCTGCATGCGCATAATAATCGAAATTTCCCCGTTAGATCGTTGGAATAACGTTGCGAGACTGAAAGCCTTGCGGGCCGGCCTGACACCGCCGTCTATACGTTTGCATCGCCATTGATCAGTAGCGAACAATTGTTGCGCGAACAATTGTTGATGGCGCGAATTGCTTTAGCATAAATCGAGTCGTAAGTGCGAATTTCATTCTTAAATACGCGGGATTCCGTTCGCTCGCTACGTAATTTAGACTTTTTCAAAGACGAGGTAAGACATGCGGAAAATAACGAAAAAGGGAGATTCTTTCTTATTTGCTTAAAACGTTTTAATCTATTAGAAAATATAGTGTATGTGTGTGATTACGTAGAAAATTATGTACAAAAATAATCGTATATTATCATTTATAATAATGCATATACGTAAATGTTCCAAAGATTGCATACATAGCAAAGGTATTTAGTAGTTTATATGTTTAATCGAGGTTAAAATAAAAAAATAATATGCGATATAACATGTTTCTAAATATCTCGCGTTTTCTCACATTTAAAACGGTTCCGTGCGAGGAAAGATTAATTACTGCTGGGCGATACACGCTATTCAGTACGTAGTTGTTTAAATCGAACAAAATACGTTAGTATAGAAAATACTTTTAAGCTCTCTCTTTCTTTTAAAATATTTTCTTCCTATCGCTCGCATTCTGAAGCGATTATTCTCTTTTTCGCATTAGTACGGCACTTCGCTATAAATCATGTCGCTGCGATTTCTGTAAATCTATATATCAATGCCACCGTTCGTTTCATAACTCGTCATACCCATTCAGAGCTTCTCGCAAACGGTTTGAAACTTTTAGACTTCTTCGGCTATTGATAGAGAAACGATATATGTACAGCTTCTTCTACATTCTCTATATTCAACTGCACGTCGGCAAATATATCGTTCCTCCCTCTTTATGAAACTGTGAGAATTGTTTATGTATCCACCGTATAACAAATGGTTTCGTTAACTTGGAAACGCGTGTTAACAAATAACGACACTATCTGGTTGAATTAACGACGTGCCTCGCAATTGATTAACATTTCACATTAATCGTGAAATGCACACAGTATTTTCGCTATTCGCACATTTATACAATTAATATTTAACGGGGTCTCGTCCATAGTGGAATTCGTCCAAATCTCACTCCTTCGCTCTTGGAGTCGTAAAATTAGGCAGTTCATCCCGTATGCATCTTTCCGCTGGAACTCAATGGCACTTTATTCGCACCGAATTCTACTCTCTACCGCTGTATATATAGCACGTACCTATAAATCCGCTTCTACTTTAAAGCAGTTCTCCGGCGGTAATACATCGTGGCGCGGCCTTAATACAATTTCCGAATTTTCTCTTCCACCCGGTTCTGTTCATTCAAATTCCAGTCCGCGCGATCGCTCTCGCTGGGAAACATCTGCCGAACCGATCGGGTGCGCCCCGCACACATGCACACATCGAAACGCGCGAACATCTGAATTGAGTATTATTGGCCCGTCTTGAACGACGTTCCGGGACGCAACACCCGCGCATCTCCGAGCCTTCCTTCCTACCTGGCGTACACCTAGCCCCGGTATATGCAGTAGGCAGCCTAGAAATTGGTTTCTGTATTCCCCGGGGAAATCGGGCTCTCGCACATCCGGAGGAAGGACCGGGCGCGAGGCGGGGTCACGTAAGATAACTGTTACTGTATGCGTATGTGCGCGCGCGCGTGTCTATCTTTGCATAAACTGCCCCGACGACGAAGTTGGCCTCTAACGTGGCCAGTATTTAGGCCTCAGACATGTGTGCTCGTATTTCAGATCGCCCCATCTGGATTCTATATCTCCGCGATCGAGCGACGAACAATTGAGCTATTTGTAGTGCGATTCGATCGATAGATGCTCCTTATTGCTTATAGTATCGCGAAGATTGAAATAATCTAAATGGGATTCTAACAAACATCGATCGGGACCAAAATATTATAAATATTACACGATAAGCGTACGCGCGAGTTAAAGTACTGGCATATTTATGAAGCTATAATCTAATAAATACGTTTCCAGTGTCTATTAAGAAAGACTTACGTAACATTTATTTGAAACAATTTAATAATGCGACTTGATCGAGTTCCCTCCAAATATACCATTATTCTAGTCTCGTTTTTAAAAATCGCTCTATAAAAGTCAATGCATTATCACTGAATACTGTACTTATAACTGCGAATCAGTGAATATTCACTCATTCAGTTTTACTTTTAGAGAGCACGTGTCTGGACGTTCTTATTTAATAAAACTCAATTTCGCAGCAAAGAGAGAATCTATCAGTGAGGAATACAGGTCGATTCGATCTCGACAAATTTTAATTCAGACTTTCTCATACCGGTTCGGTTTTCGTTAAACGAGATACAAGCATGCGCTTTAGAATCAACAATTCGAATATTTGAAAAGGGCGGATACCATTTGCTCCTTGAGAATCTTTATCAATGATGTATATACATTCAATGCTCTAACGGGAATTAACTACTAGCAGCACAGTTCTATTGTTTCAGATCGCCTATGTATATGCATCCTCAACGACACATATATCCGACGGTATAGATCGTTACGTTGCAGTTGCAATTGTCGTAGTTTTCCTCGTAGGTTCCTAAACAAAGCTGCGAGCTTTGCCAATTTCGTTACGTCGTAAAGACGTATGTCTCTTTTATAGTCGCTTGAATTATCGATGCCGCCGCGGAGCCACAATACGAGAATTTATTACGCGTGCAATAGGCGGTGTAATCTAATTCGCAAAGTAATCACTCTTCCTATTCTTCTGCCACACGCTCAATTCTTTGTGAAAAAGAATCTGTGTAAGCAAAGTGAAATTTAAGTTTTCCGTTACGTGCAACTTTCTGTATTCAAAATAAAACTACTATTCATCTCTGGGATTTTACATTTAGAATCGAATGAAATGTATGAAATTATTCTTCGACAGCATCGTGTCGGCGTGTCTATATCGTATTATCGTCTCGTGCTCTTTAGATTAATAGAGATTAATAAAATTCGAAATTGTCACACGATATCAAACGGATCAAACTGACGCTCACAACAAGCGATAGAATTTAATTAAAGAATTATAATATTACATTAATGACATTTATCCGATTCATTTATCATAATGTAAAATTCAAATACACACATAATAATCCTACAATGGATTATTATCCCGAGTGCGATTGCAGCGGCAGGAAGCTCCCAATGTTTTCCGCGCTCTCAGCTCTCCGAGAGTAACGAGATTTTTCCTCCGCTCTCTGCGATGTCTCAACAATTACCAGGCTAGGTCAGCTACGCTTTTTTCCGGCGGTGTAACATTTGGAAGCGTGCCACCGGCACGAAAACAGAAAACCGTAATGCCCGGCACTGCGCTCCCTCCCCCTCCGTTTTTTTGTCCCATTTTATTTTTTACATCTTCGTAGCATGAGGGTGGGATAAATATTGCGTCACCGCCGATCTTCCAGCGATATGCGGGTGCATCCGCGTCACGGGTTTATGTCGTTGATAAAGCGGCGCGATTCGATTCGATGGCGCGACGATGATGCCCTCCGTTCTGCCAGGCCGCTATATTTCTGCGCGACGTCGTTGCGCTTTCCGCCGCGAAAACCGCGTAACAAGAGAACAAGGTGAAAAACGACCGCATCTCCGGGGGTAAATTGACGGTTTGAGGTGCGACAGGATCGTTACGTTCCCGCGACAGCGCGGAGATTTCTTTTCTCTCCCGTGGCCAGAAACGGTTTCAGGAATTGAACCACTACCGCTGACTTTGACAGCGTGGAATATCAATCTCAAGTAGATTTAGCCTGTTCTATGCAGCGCTATCCGAGCGTTGCCAAAAATCGACGTTTGCCACAAAGAGTTATCGCGGGTTGCGAAACAGATAATCAAGGCGCTGCGAATGACGGAACGCTGGAAAGTAACGGAAGCAAAATTGAAAAGAACTTGCGAATGAACGGGGACAGATGAACAAAAGTAAGATGACGAAATCTTTAATGGGCAACATTACGTTTCGTTTTGTTAAATGTCACGCCTATACGATAATAGCAAATATGAAAACAGCAAAGTTATTTTCTTTTATCTTCAGCACGCACTAGTCTCTTTATCGCTCGAATTTTCTTTTACACTCTTTGAAACGTCCTAGTTATCGTCACGAAGAAAGTCGGAAATGTTGCGACTATAAAAAAAGAGCTTGTTGTTTATCGGGAAAAATGGGTAGAAGTCGGGAATTTTTCGCGTTATATCCGCGTGTAGCATCCCCGAAATCACATTTGTCCGCATAAAACTCACTCTAAACCCTTTACCGCCGTTAATGTCGCACGTAAGTAGATGCATTGCCGTGCGCTGTACATCGTTTTAGTATCGCAGATCCGTCAGCGGGATTCGGGACCATTTTTCGTAGCTGGCAAGAAAGGCGAGTGAGATTCGCCGCGTTTTTAAGAATGGACCGGGACGAACCGCAACAAAGTACGGAGAGAAAGCGAGAAAGAGAGGGAGAGAGAGAGAGAGGATGTTCAACGGGGAACGAGAAAAGGGAGGAGGCTGAGGATCGGACTTACAGAGCTCGGCCGTTATTACGTGCACAGTTTCTTATTCCCTGCGGGGCGATACGCGTTCCATTCCCATTCAACGAATTTCTTGTCGCGTCGAGTGGGGACAGGATCGCTGTAGTTGTCGTTTCGGTACACGTAAAAGCGGTTGCACGGGGAGCAGTATGCTGCGACGTGGCTTGGAGTACACCTTTGCATGCACTTCGAAACGCGATAGCATGGATAATATAGTAATAATACTTGGCCATCTCAATAACAAGATATAAATTGGATCGTCTACTCTACGAAAACGTCGCAATTCCTTATACGATTAATATCACAAATACGTCTTTTATAACGAAGAACGTAATTTCGGGTAAACTGACTTCGGTCTTTTATATTTAATAATAAGAATTTAATCTATGAGATGTAACAAGTGTCACATGCGTCGCTCCTCGATTAAAACTCATCGTTCCTCCAAACGTAAAGTCGCGCTATATTTTTTCAAAAGCGGCAGAATTGTCCGCGGCGCGAACAATTCTCACTGTACGGTGTGTCTGAGAAGAGTTTATTTAAAAAGATCAGCCCGCTTCCTGTTACTTTAACAAATATTAAATATTCGTTCAAGTAGTTTCCATATAATGATAATCCGCAAATATGATGGAGAAAAATGGTTAACTGGGATAATTTGCTGAGAGTTAATATACAGTGGATGGCGCCGAATGCGATGTTTAAATAGCATACTTTTGATAATAGCCCGACGATTCCGCGAGAGGAGATATGGCCCTCCATTTCCCACCGAGTTTCTCGCTGCCGTGTGTCCGTTTCGGGAAAATAGCGAATAATACGACTGAGCTAGATTCATACGAGGATAATGAAAATTTCTTGAATGGAGATACTTATCTACTTATTATAGCGACGACTTCGTACGGTCGGGCGCGCTTGAATTTCCTCGACTTCGCAGTAATCGCGTACACAATAAATGTTCTTCTCTAGCAAATTTCTCAATGTCATATCTCTTGCGCTAACATTACCCCTCCGTTCGCCCGGTCTGCGTTTTCATGTCACTGTTATATCCAGCAGAAACCATTTAGGCAAACATCCCGCTCTTCCCTCCAGCTTCTCATTTCACGATAATAGAATATATTAAATTTTTAATTCTACAGCGGTATGACAATAGTCATCCGCTGTTATTCAAAATATATGGTTATATCACTTATGTAAATACACAAAAGCCTACTCATATAATACATATAATATATAATCTTGCGTCATTCATAGGCATTTCGACTTTGTCGAAGGAACGCAATTGCTTTATTAAATATATTAAATGACATATGTCGTCGAAAAAATTTTCATCTCTTATTAAGGTAATTGTTGTACCTATTTTCGTTACAACAATATGCGCGATCATCGATAGTTAATAATAGAAAGAGTAAATGTGAATTCCAATGAAAGTGTTGTGTAACTTGTCGCCGCGAAAATAACAAATATAAAGAAAATCTCGCGGGGATAAGCGGAAATGGCGAATGCAAACGCGGAGAGAGGGCGCCGGGGAAAATATTTTAACTTGGCTTTCGGCCTCGGCATGACAGATCATATTCAAGCGTGGCAATCTACTTACGTCATAGCCAGAAAATTCTCCTTTTCCGGGCGGCCCCGGCGGACCTTGCGCACCCTTTTCACCGGGTATTCCATCCCGACCCGGCTCGCCCTTCTGACCTTGAGGACCTTCCGGTCCCGCTATTCCAATATCACCCTTGTCACCTTTAGCCCCGGACGAACCCTGCAGTCCTCTTTCCCCTGGCGGTCCTGCCGCACCCTGAAATCGTGACATTATTTAAGCGTAAATTATGCATAACGGTATTGTCTAGCCGACGAATAGAAGCGCCGAAAGTGATGCAGTTTCCCAAAAAGATTAAGTTTCGGGAAAAGACTAAAAAAAAGGAGAGAAGTTCTATTGAAATATAAACGATTTATAAAATTTGTTTTTTTACCATTTTAATATTTACCGCATTTTTAGATATCTTTTGATATGTAAAATTAGAATTGATCAGAAAGTAGTTAAAATATGACTATACATGACTTTTAGCGCTTTCATTGAATCTTTGATTAAATCGTGCGAATGAGAATCGTTACCGTGAGGCCCATCAGGCCCTGCTTGCCTTCCTGTCCGGGCACTCCTGGCTCACCCTTCGGCCCCTGTATCATCTTTGGCATCGTAAAGGAAGACATTAAGGCCGTGGCGTTGCAGGTGCAAGTGCCGGGGTCTCCCTTCTGACCAGGTGGTCCCTGTGGTATCTTCATTTGCCAATCCTTGAAATATCAAGCCATTTAACATTCGCTACTGTAACTTAATACTGCTTTAGCGAATCAGTTGTAATAGCGTTTACGACTAAGTATCAGCAAACTATTCGTTGCAGTAATGAACAAAGCGATACAATCAAGTTCCGGCGGTGTCTAAAAGCAAATACGCATGTATACCGCGTACCAATAACAGCGGAAGATAGTAAGCGCCGTGAAAGCGGCTTTGATGTAATCAGTGTTATATGCGACAGGCGCCGGTTCTCCGGCGGTGTCGATGTTAAATTGACTCACGCGAATAACAAGATAAATGAGTGATCCCGGATTCAGGCGCATTCAGGCCGCCTTCAATATCGTACCTACGCCCGGATCTTCGGACGCGATTGTGGTCCCTACAGTTTAATATAACGAGATGTCTACACCTCGCAGGTAGCACAGAATACTCCCTCGACTAATAAAATCCTATACCGCGATCTAAATAGCTAAATAGGACAGTATAACGTAACGGTCTACGTACAATTCTATGTACATTGCGGATAAATTTTGAAATAAGATAAGATACAGTTCATATTTTTCAATCGATGATTTATGCGCGTACATATTATATTATTGTAAACTATTGTCTGTTGAAATTTTTTCTTTCGTTCTGTCGCAAATACACACTTGTGCAATAATTGCAAAATAAATGGCCACAGTGGTAATTACGATGAAATAAAAGTAATTATATGATTCTCATTAATTGGGATAACTTCTTAATAAGTTATTCCATTTATGGTAATAATTTCAACCGATAATTCAATTCAATCGTTACTAATTATTCAACTGTATCGATTTAGGTATTACTGGAGAGAGAGAGAGAGAGAAAAAGAGAAGGGGGGAGGGAGAGAGGGAGAGAAAGAGAGAGCACAAGAAATAACAGTCTTTTTTTGTGACTGTTCATCTTGGGATTAGTCTGTAAAAAAGTTTGTTGATTGCGCGCGTAATGCACTCACCTCGTCGCGGCCAGGCGGGCCAGGAGGCCCCGGGGGACCCCTGACGCTCTCGCCCTTGTCCCCTTTGTCGCCCTTCTCGCCTTTCGGACCTTTATCTGAAAAAGAACGAATGCACCGCCATAAGTCTACGCAACTTCGTCGCTCTCTGTTTTGACACGCCCGGGTGATTTATGCGCGCGAAAAGTAGATTAAAAAAGTTTGCTTCATATTTTATCATCGTTTCTTCGACACGATACCTCCGAAGTCGACGTCGCGCATCGACGTCGGCTATAGCGAAATTAATAAACGATTTTTAACACGCTGCCCTATCTTTCCTAAGCTAGGGATGTCGGATTTAAAAAAGAGAGAGAGAGAGAGAGACAGAGAGAAGATATTGATGTTTCGGTGCATTGATAAATTGGAAAACTGTCAGACTAAAACTGTCCCAAAATACTGATACGATATATTGATATTTTGAGATAGTTCGAATATCCTCGCAATAAATTAGGAAAGTTGCGCTAGCGTGACAAAAGATAATAAATAAATATATCCGATTGTGAAACAAATTTGATTTACATTTCTCAGTGTAAAATAAAATACAAATCTCATGACAACAAATAAATGCACATCAGGTGTGATGAGAGATGAAGAAAAAAAAATGGAAAAATCGAATTAGCAGTAACAGTTGTTTCATTCGAAAATATCGAGACAAAATAATCTTGAATTGAATGATTTTTGGAAATTGAATTATGATTTGGATTAATTTAAAAGACAAGGGGCACGGATGTTTTCATAAATTGATTATTTTCGTGACTCTAGTTACATGTATAACAGTATGCTATGCATACGATGTTATGTCAAATTCAAATATAATTCAATAAAGCATAATATTTGACGAGGGTTGAAAAATCGTCAGCTACTTGACGACCTTACTTACAATCTGGATTCGGAGGCGGGGGCGTGATGAATGGCGGCGGGTTACTCTCTTCACTTTTGTCTTCGTCCGTATCTCGACTGATCTGAAAATGTATCACAAGCAGTGCCGATAAGATCGGATTACGCCATCTCGTTAAACGATACATAATAGGACGATTATCGACGTTGTTGTCACCGTTCGTCGATCGCTAATTCAGGATTCCGTGCAGGCGTGCGAGTAAACACTGCGTGTAATATTTTTATTTACAGCACTTACAAGTAGTTGCGACGAGAATAGCGAAGCAGCGGTCGATTTACCGAGCCGATCAGTTATTTTAAATGCTAATTACGGATGTTTTATAAATCACAATATTGAAGCGTGACGCGAGGACGTATCCACTGCTTTCGATTAGCTTCGCAAAGAGACGACAAATATTTGCGAATTTAAATGCTCATTAACATTGCGCTGATCGGATTTATTTTTGCAGGTGGTATCGGATGCGGGAACAGGAATTGAGATCGATCTGTAATGCATTACCTACAAGATGACATGTGAAAGCTGACAGCAGAACGTAACGTATGTAAGTCATAAAATTTAATACGCAATTTGATTAGATAATGTGCGATGTTATTCTTACGTTTCGACGCATCCCGACTATCACAACTGCCATCGCAAATTGTTAGTCAGTAGTATAAATGATCGCATGCGCCAGTTGTGTGAACAATACAATGTCCAAGTAAAGTTCCTCAGACGTGATACCGGACCTGTCTTGTACGTTAAAAGCGAATAATACATCAAGCAGTGACGGTGATTAATGAAGTTCCAAGCCAATCAGGCAGTATGGTTAGCACACATGACACCAGCCCTAAGTGTTTTCCGATAATTATCGGTAACGACGGCGCTTTATCGGGCTGAGTCGACGTCCGGTTAGGATTTTTCGGAGATCGAACGCGTTCTTGCGTTATTACAAAAATCGTTCCCTACTTCCGTTATCAGAAATCTGTTAAATTTGCTCAAATGTACCAGAGATATATCATACTTTAGTCACATTTTCTTACTTGGGGAGAAAGATTAATATATAAAGTTATTCAATATTGGAAACTTTTATACAATTATACGTTCTTGTTTCATGAGATTCATAATATCTTACTCGTACGCGTTTCTGTACTAAATTTTCAAATTAATTCAGCGACCATTATATAAATGTACTCTGTGAATGAATAATGTCTAGGCATTGAATAATTAAAATTTATAAAATTTCAATATAATATGAAATTTAAAATCAATGATAAATGATTTCATTATAATTTAAACCACTTATATATGTTTAACTTTTGTATATACATAATTGTATATATATATATGTATCTGGACAGGTGTATACATATACAAAATTATAAACGCACCGAAAGCTATATGCATGCATTACTAATGTAGACAAGTATGACATTTGTCTCTTTCTTTTGGCGTTGAAAAAGAACGGGTTATATTCTATTTCTAATAACCAGGCGAAAGCACGCAGTACAATTCGTTTTTCAAACGTTCGATTCGGTCATTTTAAATGGGGATATTTGAGACCTACTCGTGCAGTGTTGTATGAGCCCAAACAGTTGAATATCTTCGAAACTATTGTTCATTACAAACTAATTTTTTTTCCCGACAATCCAATATTTCTCGAATACAATTTAATGAAAGAAAACTTGGTGGCGGATTGTATTTCTCGTTACAATGAAGATTCGGATCTTTTTTTCGATTGAGGATTTTGTAACATTTTTTTAACGTACGTTTTCAGTTACGTTGCGTATTGGAACACTACAAACACGTGCAAGCGCGAACAAAAAATACATTTGTCGCATCTGTCGCGCTGCTGCAATAACGTGTAGTATCGAATAAAACAAAAGGAGTATCCTCAGCGTCCATTCGTATGTAACTTACATTTATTGCGCACGTTTCGCTTATTTTACGCTACGGTGGATTTATAATTTCGCATGTAAATTAGTGTCATTCGTTATTAGGGGCACAACAGTTATTTGCAGGTACAATGCATTCGTATAATGAGAATTTAGAAAATAAAGTGACAATAACGCGTAAATAGTCGTTGTAATTTGTAATACGTTATAATGAAGAGTTGCAAAAACGGAATTTTGTCATTGTACACCGTAACGTTTGCGCAAAGGTTACCACGGGGCTATTAATCGCGCGATTGTTATGATCTCACACTTCGTCAGAATTTATAAGCGTGCATAATGGTGATAATAATCCGCGATTCTTACGTGCTATTTCGATATCTGCCCGGCTACGCGAGATTTACGGCGCGCGGTCGGCGGTAGTTTGAATAATTATATGTATTTCGACGTGCACGGGGGTTACATCGGCGAACCGACGAAAACGTGCGCGCAGGGAATACGGGCGGGGTTTTCAGTTTCGGTGAAAGCAGAGCAGACAGAGAGGGAGAGAGAGCCGCTCTGTGCGCGCGGCACTCTCGTCATATTTAATTCGTGCCTTTTTCCTCCTCGTATACGTTCATACCTCGTATATGGTGGAATTGCGCGAGGCGTGCACGCATCCGCACGTACGCGGCCAAGGAAGAACGGCCGTAAACACCTGCCGCACGAGTCGCAGTAACACGTAGCGTCACGACGACACGTCGCCGTCGCAACCCCGGGCGTTACCATCGAAATCGTTCACCCGGTACATGCCCTGATCAGCTCTCCCATGCACGACCGCGTCTTTGCATCCCGCCGCCGTACATTCCCGGGGCTTTCCGCGAGAGTGGGATTTTACGGGTGAAATAAATTCCGCTCTTCTCCGCGCCGCGAAGAAAAGCTCCCCCGTGCGCGAGCCAACCGCGACTGAACTTGGACTGCATTTCCGCGCGAGCGGGGAAAGATCCCCGGCGAAGGATGCGGGATTGCTATCATAAGAATACGCATTTACCGTTATTTGTTCGATGTATCTCGTTGAACTCTGCAGTCGGACCGGATAAACGTCGGATCGACTCGCGGAGCCGCTGATCGTTAGACGTTACCTGCAGTATTCAACGTGGCTCTCCGCTCGATTACTATGCGGTGAAACGGCCGATATTCCTTCCAACTGCATTTAATAACTAAATGCAGTTCTAGTCTTTTAATATCATGGTCGCGCTTCTTGCACTCGAAAACCCGATATTTGATTACACGTCAATCATATCGGCGATTTATTATTTATTTATTACACGGTAAACGCACATATGAAGAATTTTGCGACGTGTCTAGTAAAGTTGAGAGATTGATAATCATTTCCGCTGGACGAGATGGTATCGTGGTATATGTAACGTGAATCGTGTTGATCCAATGAATTCAGCAAACGGTAAAGACTTCGGAAACTAGGTCGAAGACGAGTTCATCAAAATGCTATTGGTCTGATACGGATCACCAGTCTCTGTGACACAAACTACCGCCTCAACTTCTAGAAAGGCGGTTCATTCGGCATATAGCAAAGCGAGTCGCAGTCGATTCATTACCGAATTTAGCGGGGAAAAGCGAGTCTCTCGTCCGTTTCTCTCTCTCTCTCTCTCTGCGCGACACATTAGACGCATCGCTGCAGCTTGTTGAAAGTTAGCCTGCTGACCCGCGCATCTGATTCGTTCCCAGGAGTGTATCAGAGATAGTTCTTCTTCTTCTTCTTCTCCACATGATTCGCGTGCGCAATTTACATTTGCGTCATACGTGAGTTTTGCAGAGTTTAGGACTCGCACTAACGGAATGTCGCAAAGCCGGCAGAAACGAGTCGGTTTGCGAAAATTGTTTACGAAATTAATTAGTTACAAGCCTCTCTCGAGGATCAATTTTTGTTTAAACCAATCGTCTGCTTTGTAGAATTACATGAATCGGCGCACGCGTGAATCGGTAACTGTGAATATGATTCGAACAACTGAACCCTAATTTATTTATTCTAATGCTCCGGATATTGCGAAACTCACGGGAATCGCGGATGTTTCTTTTAAACAATTTAAACGGTAAGCTTGGCTTGATATAATTTATTACGCGCATTGTTTCGGAAGTATGCCCAAATTTCATTCGGATCACGTCCAACTTCGTAATGACTATGAGTGGATGGCAAAGATGGAGTGGCGGCAGGACATTTCGGGTAAGCAAAGTTGCCAATGCGAAATCCTAACAGAATTTTCGAGATTATCCTGCCGGTATTTACGAGATTATCCGCGTAACCTAATTTCTCGTTTCCTCTCTCCTCCGGCTTTCTCCTAATGGCCGACAACTTTTAAGAAAGTTCTCATTAAAACTTCATTCCATTATAAGGATTAGTTAATTTGAAAGATATAAACCACAATGTTATCAGTGAAGAAAATCAATAATTATAAATTGAATTATAAAATATATTAGAGGAGATTATTACACGTGGCTCATTTAAGGTAATTATTTTATTAATTACCCCATAATTGAATTTGGCGGTAAGCACTTAAGGAATATTGTAACGTGTTATAATCGTATTAATCTAATAGAACGAAAACTAGATTATATTTCAAGTTCAAAAATAAGATTATAATTTATGATTAAGCAAGACGAGATCAGAAATCATTTTGTATGAATAATTTAATATGATATAATGGTTTAATATAAAAAATTTAATAATTTAATATTGCACACGGTGTGTGACTGACGATGTATGTAATCATTCCCTTCTTTCATTTAGCTCGTTCAAGTTTCAAAATATAAGATTAATCTTTGTTAAATCACAATATAATCTTTGTAAATTTTCTGAAGCTGTATAACCAAAAGTATAGAGAATGAAGAAAAAAAATTAAGCTGAAATAAGTTCATAAGTTGTTTTAGCTTAAATATACTCGTGAAAAGAATCTGGGAAACGTTGAAAGCTATAGTGTTATAATATTATAAATGATTATATTTAAATTATATTAACGCTATCTCGTTTAATACATTTTTTACATGCTTGCGAATTTCCAAACCCATTAGTAGTATCAGTAAATTATTCAAGATTCACATCAACGGTTATAAGTTAGTATTTGAGCGGTGAGTACAATGGATTGGTTAGTGAGTGTATTGTTAATATGACATGAATTTAGCCGAAGCCGGAGCCCAATTTGTGTCAAACGTCTACCTTATTTAAATCAGTGTCGCCGGAACCGTAGAACAAATTGACATCATAATCGCCAGAAGCGAGCTCTTCATCTGAAGCTGAAAACTATAAAAACACGTGGCATTAATAAATGAACATCAGCAAATTATTGATTCTAACGATACCCTTCGATGTAAACAGGTGCTAAAAAGTGAAATAATGCAGACATCCATTAGGGGCTTTAGTTTCGTTTTTAATAAGTCAAAATGAAAATTGAGATTAAGATCGCACTTTTTTGCCACGATTTAATCTCATTTTCTAGATGTGTTATAATCCTAAATTTGATTAAAATCGTATTATTTCAGTTTCGTAATATAAAAATTTTAATAGAGAAAAGTAATACGAGTTTATTATTATACGTAAATACATTTAAAATTAAAACTAATAAATTAAAACTGCTAAATGTTATTCTTATATAATAGATATTAAATGTAAGAAAATTCTGTTCGAATGAATTATTGTTCGAATTATTTAAGTAATTAATTAACCGTTTAAATTTATAGGAGAAAAAAACTTAGAAAAGAATTAAATAATTCGCAGCGATTTAAATTTTCCATTAATAATATACAGACTGTTGATATTTTTCGCAGTTCAAGTTGGAGAAGTAGTGCGAACGTCTCGTGTCGTATCTGTTCGCATAAAGTCTCTGTACGTGAACGGTGTCACGGTGATTTTTCGCGGCAGCGCGTTTAAATTTGCCGCATTTAATTATCTCTAAACCGTCAACGATCTTGGGGTGTTTGTTCGACGCGCGTCTTTATTGACGTGCATTCAATGTCACCGCGCTATCGCCGTGTCGTCATTTGCGTCGCGAGACTCGAGCGGGTAGCAGCGTGTCGTGGCATTACTTCTCGAAAAGCCGGTTCTACATCGATGGTAGCGTCGCAAATCATAGATTCGATCAATCAGCGTTGAATTAGAACCAGTCTACGACCCTTGCGAAACTACGACGCGACCAATGTAGAACCGGCCTAACGCGATCGCCGCGGGTACTAGTGCGACAAAGGATCGTTCTCTGGGTATACGCGAAATGCACGAAATCTTATTAATAATAAAGAATCACGACGATTCCATTACTCTGAAAGCCTTCGAGCCAACGATAGGTGTTTTATTAAGCCCTCTCCATTCGGATATGTGATAATGGGCAATGATAATGGACACGTTCTGTGCAATCGGTGAAAAGCTTGACGCGCGGCGCGAAATCTATTTTAAGTGTCATCGAGACAATTATGGTCGCTAAATATCAAACTGGCGAGTCGTATTACGTATTGAAACTGTGATTGTTTATTGGAGTGGGCTATTCTGTGTAATTTCATAGATTCGCCTGTATCGCATTGTCCAATTTTACGCCGTATTTAAATAAAATTTGTCCATCGTTTTCGTATTGAGAGTGCGGTGTGGCGCGCGATTAGTCTGGTGCGATTCAACAGAGAATCGCGATAGTTTTCAGACACAAGAATATTGGGTGTTCGATATACGTTTATCGTGTGGAGTTGGTGTTAAATTTTTTACCGCGGCGGCAAATGGGTGAACAGTTTCGGCGGCTTGTTTTTAACGGCGTCACAGCGAGCGGTTGTTTACATAAAGTCGCTTTGTTATCGTTCGCGCGGTGTGAGCGTAGGAGCCGGCACGAGCTGTGTGCCGTATTATCGCTCGGGATGCGATCGTGACAACTAACGGAAAACGCGGATCATTTGTGAACAATTAACGTGTACATCCACCTGCGAGGTTAATAAACGACGAGTATTTAATCGAGATGAAGTAATATAGAAGAATTACAATGCTTCTTTCACGACATTCAACAGGAAATAGTTCTGTGACTAACATGCGACGCGCTTGTAGATTCGAATAAATCCCGCGCCACACTTGATATTTTTCGATTAAAATGGTCATCTGTTATCTATTATTTTGAATATTATTCCCGTTTACTGAGAACGCGATATGTGAATTATACAGATCGAATAACTGACGGCGATATATATATATATGTTCATTAATAATATTTCGTGTATTTCTCAGGATTCCGCGTCGTAGTTAACGTCGGAAGTGGCGCGCAAAGTGCCGCGCGATCGTCATATTTTGGTGATTAGTGCGCGCGCGATCGTAATTAATCGTGTTTTCGCGAGTGACGTGTGAGCAATGGAGGAACCTGCGAGGAAGCCGGAGGCCTGGGAAGCATCGGGTGAGACGACAAGGCAGCCGGGTGGTGGCGGTAAGCGTAATTTATTATTCATATATTATTTATCGCGTACTAATCGTCCATTTCTATTTATTCGGCAAGTCATGGGGTAAGAATGAGAGAAAATGATTTTTATCTAGAAACTCTTATAAAAGCTTACGTTTAAAATAATTTATTTAAAAGACGGACTAAAGGAAATCGATAACAGTATTTTCTTCAAATATTCATGACTCCGAATGTTAGAATAATTTTGATTTTATGTCTGCATTTCGAGAATCAATTAATTATATGATGTAGCTGTAACTTGGCCATTGCGCGTCGCGTAGTGTCACTGACAATGAATGATAAATCTTTTATTTTAATCCGAGGTATTGGATTTGTGAATGTTATAGACAGATATCGCATTTCGCAGATCCATTGCCTTGAAATGGATAGGATAGGACAGATTAGCGCAATGTTTAACTCCGGACTATGTATAATGCCCATCGATCCATTGTGCATACAAGAAAGCACACGCACAAAGCTCATACACCGAATGGGGTTTATCACCATCGACGTGTCATTAACTTGTTTGGCACATTTGATCACTTATTGACACATTTCGGTCTTGTAATATGAAAAGAATAGCCATCATGAGGCCACAAATTGCTTGGAAGTTTTAGTTAGTTGTAAATTTGAATTTTTGGGTACAGAAAGAATGATGGAAAATATGTTACAAAACTAGGGCACGCTCAATAAAAAGTGACAGAGGAACGATAGAATAAATAATTTTGGCAAAAGAGAAGTAGTCTTGAAATCTAATAAAGATGTTCCATTAGATTATTCAGCGCTCTGTACACAGATAAGATTCTCAGAAAATTACAATTATAAATACTCTAAAGATATGATATATTAATTTTAGTATCAAGTATATTAGGATTAATTAAATTTTCGAGTGCATTGTTAATAATAAAAAATAGTGAGCCTGAGAAATAGCAATCAAAGTAAACTATGGATAAAAGTAAAAAGCTGCCAACTCTGAAATATAAAGCTTTTATTTGATATAAAGCTTTTTTTTATATTCACGTCATGTATAATGAAGATTGACGCTAGAAATAGTTAATTAAATATATTGCGCGTGTGTTAATAAGCAATAAAAATGAATATATTTACCAAACGCGTAGCGGAAAATTAATATTTAGACATGTCTTGTTATTTTCCTTTCTGTTTGTTCTTCTCAAATATTTTCATATTTTCTAAATAAACTTTGATGGTTTGCATTCGACCTACATGTATCCAGAGTTAAATATTATAAAATTTGGTACAAGGAAAAGAGTAATATGCAAAATATGCATATAAGTATGTGTAAAAGAGGAGTACAAAAATATTTTACAATCGCATATTTTTTAATCGCTAATTTATGTAACGAAAAATGTGCTAATGTCTATTTTTATTTAGAATTATAAATTGTACTTTATATTGCGCCAACATTATTTTAATCTTTTATATCTTATCCATTTATATTTATTGGCAATTTATTTTTATATCATTTGAAAGTAAACCTGCGAAATTTAATCAATTTCATTGCGATACTGAAAAGTTTTCAATATATAATGAGGAACGCTGGATCAATGATCGTTCACAATGAAATACCGCGTGTATTAATAAATATATATATTGTATGAATATCCCATAGATTGCGCTTCGTGTTGATTCGAAAATTCACCGTTCCTTTGAATGGTATGCAAACATGAATAAGCACCTTACAATGATGGGGGAAATACGATGCCACACACAGCATGGCACAAAATGAAATTGAAAACGTATATATCTCGATTTTGATCAAATTAGATTTATCTGATCTTCTACATAGTAACTCTGTGTTTCATACGTTTGATACCAGTTCATACTACAATTTCCGGGATAATTTCATATACATCAGATACAGTACATATCACGCCGCAGATGAGCAAATATGTAAACAAACGCATCTATTGAACACGGTATTCGTATCAAAACCAGCAATAGTATCGAAAGCTATGCATCGAGTCGATTGACTTATCATGTCATTGTAGGATGATTAATTTACTTCCACGAAATGCTACACATTAATCGGCGCTTTATGAATGTCGGCACATCTCTAAGAAATAGGACTTATTAAGATTTATTGTTAAACTTTAGCTTTGTAAAAGATTACCGTGTGTATGATAGATATCGTGTATTAGTAATCCTAGATTTTTTCGGCTTCTCTTCCTTCAGTGCTCGTTGATTTCCGTTTAAATATCGGCATTTTCCTGAAATTTCTCGGAATCGGTATCGAATAAACGTATCTTCGAGAGCGGAGCACTCGAAGGAAAGTGCACTCGACCTCGATCACAGACAAGCCCAAAATATTCGATGATATAGAGGGAAAATATCGCTGCATTTGCAGCGAGTATTTCACGGCATCGAGTGGAGGTTAGGGCTCAAGTACAAGGGTATTAGTCGTACAATATGTTGATCTGTCTTCGGAGATAGTTCCCCGTATTATATCCATGACAAAAGATTTTATTTTCACAATGCTTCAGAAGAGATAGAGAATACAGACGATGTTATTCATAGCGAAATTTCTTTCAAGTCAGTTTTGATCTTAAATCGACGAAGAAAATGTTGGACAGATATCATTACTTTTTATGATTTTTAAATAAACATCTAATATACACCCAGACGTACGTGTCTAAAGATATCTTTAGACGCTGTCTGAATTAGAAATTAAAACATTAAAATACTGCTAAGAAAAGATCTGTGTCAAATTGAATAAGTAATATTTTATTTTTTCTTAAAAATTTGCTTTTTATGGAAAGTCTCTCAGCTTAAAATATGATTAACGCTATAATTGATTAGAAAAAATGTATTCTAATTTCAAAAAAGTTAGTGTCTGCAAATTCTGGTAGACTGTATAATTTATTTTTATTCCCCAACAAAGAAAATTAGGAGTTAAAAATTGCAGTATATTTTTACTTCGTTAGAAAATAAAACATAATTCTTAGATTAAAGCTATTTATCGTGAATTTGTTTTCCAATCTCGTATCTAAGTACGCATTTCGAGATCTCAGTAAAAATCTCTTAATTTCACGTACTGAGAACGGATGGACGCGCAGTGTAAATGGTACACGTGGGAAGCAGTAGGGAAATGGATGTAGTTGTAAAATCTCTCGAAAGAGAGTATTATATGAGGCAAGGGGCTGTAAAAGAGTTGGGCTTGACGAAATATAAATTTCACGGCACGTGATGCGAGTGTGGAACTTACCCGTTACACTTGCACGATGCTAAATAGTAAAGCAAACTGAAAAATCGGCGCGTCTGTCTCGCCGCGTACACGTAGATAAAGCAATTGGACGTATTGATTAAATCGGTCCCGAGATTTTTTCAGGCTTCTATAGCGACTCCATATTTTTGCTGAATTTTATACCAGAAATCAAGTATTTAAATAAAAGACTTTTCACTTGGCAAGAGAAAATACCGACCTAGAAAGCAGGCAAAAGTTTTCGAAGCCCTTAATAAAAAATAGTTTGGACGTAGAAAGAAAAATACGGGAAATTTTCCAGTTAAAGTTTTAAAATTTAATGATATAAATAATGCACAGCATTGGAATTTAATTTCCTTTCTTTGTCGTAAAACGACATGAAAAAGAAATGTATTACTTTAGCGTTCTCTATTCTCGTCATAACTTTCGCGGTGCCGTAAGATTCAGGGGGGGGGGGTCAACGTTATTCCCGATTGTGAATAACGACGAATTATCGTCGCGCGCATACGTACAGGCATATACAGGCTGCTTCTAAATTCATGGCCGCGAGCTGCAAATAACGATAATTTCAACTTGCCGCAAGTCACAAAAGGAAATAAAGCGCGTGGTAACTCGATTTACGCGAGCGCTCTTGGGGGCTTTTTCTCTTTTTTTTTCTCCCTCTCTCCCGCTGGATTTTATACCTTTTTCGATACGCTTGTGTTTTATAGAAGGGCATTATCGGCACCCACGCGGTCTACGTGCGTTTAACCGTGTCTGAGCAAATTTACACATAGCTCGTGCAAAAGCGACTTACATTTTTGTGAACGCGAGTGCGGAGACGCAAGTCGTTTCTCATGCATGGATTCGCGCCTTTGGATTAAGAGAGTTTCTTGTAAAACTATACGCGGCACATAAGTACTATAAAAGTTTTATTTGTTCAGGATTCTCAGACGAGTCTCTTAGTTAAACATTTGATATCCACTTTCAATTGACACAGCCAGACAGTGAAAAAATTGATTTCTTTTATTAAAAGTTTAGCAGAAAAATGGTCTGTTTCATTAGAATTATCGATTTCCCATGTATAAGACTTATAACGACACGCGAAATTCCACAGTTAAACTTTCAATAAAAGGGCCGTTCTTAATCGTTTAATATAAATAACTGAATATGGAATGCTTGAAACGTAGGAGTACCTTTTCAAGATTTACTCCGTGCAATGTCCAGTCAGGCGGATTTCACAATGACGTATTTCCGATATTTCAGTCAGATCGTAGTATGAATAATTCATACAGAAGCTCCAAGTTTGATTGGGATATCGCGAAATGACGTCGAGTACTTCGATTTATATTTGATCCTACTTGATTTTACTCTAAAAGGCGTAACAATGCTTTCCTTCCACGATTTATCATATCAGTCTTGTAAAACTCATTCATCAACAATAATTATTATCGCGAATTAAAATGTTATTGCTCGTATTCTTTATGCATAATAAAAAGGCGTACAAAGTTGAAATGAGATCTTGGTCTACGCGAAAATGCGGATAATGAAAAATTCTTGCTGGAAAAGCTGGTTGAGTCTTTTATGTGAAATTTAAACTGCGAATTTTTCGGATTAGCCAGGGACTTTACATTAAGCTCAGAGAACATGTATTCCCGAGACTCGTAGAAGAGTCACTCTATCTCTTCTCTCTCTCTCCTCTCTCTCTCTCCCCTCTCCCCCCCCCTCTCTCTCTCTCTCTCT
>NW_011967216.1:1527376-1600287 GCF_000949405.1 Vollenhovia emeryi | reverse complement strand
TCTCTCTCTCTCTCTCTCTCTCTCTCTCTCTCTCTCTCTCTCTCTCTCTCTCTCTCTCTCTCTCTCTCTCTCTCTCTCTCTCTCTCTCTCTCTCTCTCTCTCTCTCTCTCTCTCTCTCTCTCTCTCTCTCTCTCTCTCTCTCTCTCTCTCTCTCTCTCTCTCTCTCTCTCTCTCTCTCTCTCTCTCTCTCTCTCTCTCCCTCTCTCTTTCTCTCCTTTTCTCCTCATTGTAGACTTTCTTCATTTTTGCCGTCTCTCTCTTTCGTCTTCGAAAATGTATTTAACGTCCCATGAAATTAAAATGTCGTCGCCATCGTCAGAAGAATGAGAAACAGTCTCACTTCTTCTACGTCGTGACATTTATCACAAATTTAACTCACTTGCTCTTTTATAATTACTACTAATTTGCAATATATATATAATATTTTTTCTGCTGCCTGTATTTTATAATCGTTATACTAGTCACATTTTGAATATCTTTAATATTCTCACAAGTACACGTTTAATTTCTCGAAAATTAGTCATCAAGTATTCTTACTACATACAGGGTGTACTAAAACCACCGGATATCCTTTTAATCGCAGATTCTTTAGAAAATTTCGAGACAAAAATTCTAATATAAAAATGTCGAGGCTATAATAGTTTTTAAATAATAAGCGAGTATATTTCACCAAAGACAGGCCTGAGATATCGCGCGCTCAAGCACGTCGACATGACAAGTGATAAAAGTGTTCCTATGAATGTCGCCCTTCTTATTTAATTCAGGTAGAAATTTGCAACGTGTTGTAATTTCAAAGTGTTGCAGCTGTCAAAGTGATCGATCAGTATCAGTCACCATGAAGGTTGTTACTGTGCTAAAACGGGCGACAGTCAAATGAACACTTTTATCACTTTTCATGTCGCCGTGCCTGAGCGCGTAAAATCACTAAAATCTCAGACCTATCATTTGTGAGATATACTCGCTTATTATTTAAAAACTATTATAGCCTCGACATTTTTATATTAGAATTTTCGTCTTGAAATTTTCTAAAGAATCTGTTATTAAAAGGATATCCGGTCGTTTTAGTGCACTCTGTACATTTAGTTTGTCTCTTATTGCAAGATTTTATTCTTTTTTATCATTATTAAAATGGCTAAACGTTACAATCATTACAGAGAGAGAGAGAGAGAGAGAGAGAGAGAGAGAGAGAGAGAGAGAGAGAAATTCGACCAAATTAAAATAATATATATCAAGCATACTCTTTGTAATAATATTATCCATTTCGCATTTTTTATTTTTATACAATCGTTGCGGAATCAGTACTTATTGCAGTGAGAGAAATGTACAGTACTGTTCTATTTATTACCCATTTACTAGCTAAACAAATTTACTGTACGGAATCGATTATACAGCTTAAAACTAATCCTGCTATTTTCTTGTTCAAAGATTCGATTAAACTAGCGCGGGTTAACCGATTATAATTAGAAGTCGTGTACCTCGTGTTTAATTCGTTCCGTAAATTTGACGGGTAAATAAACCGCCGTATCGTGTTGAAAATACCACCCTCGATGATTAGAATTCACGAGGATCCGACACACCTCTCTCGGTGGTAACGCCGTGATTTCGCTGCCGTCACTTTCGTCTCTTTGCTTTTCTCGCCCATTTGTTTCGCCGCTCTCAGGATCAGCCAATCTTCACGCCTCCGCCGTGAGATACCGATCGGCCCTGTCGTAACGATCCGTCGATGTCGTGCTGGGCCTTTTTTTCACCGGTTTCGTCTTTGTGCGAATTGGCCGGCATGACCGGATGAGCCCGTGCTTCGTAGCCAAATTTCGATTATCGTTATTAGCATGGATTTTGGTGGATTCACCGACGCACTAAACGCCTCGGGCGTTGCCAATTTGACACGACCGTCCCATCCTCAACGCTGAAATCTTGATCTCTTCATTTCTCTCCATTATATGAGATTTACTCACTTCTTTTCCCCCATTATACTTTGTTAGTAGTGATTTTTAATCTACTTGATTAAATCAACGTTTTGTTTTGTGGTTTTATATGAATAAAATTAATGTTCACGAACATATTTCATAAATCGTGATATCTTTCAAGATACGATAATTGATTTTCAAATAAAACTTTTCAAATTATGATAGAAATTAGTAATAGATAATAATTCAAAATACGGCTGTCAATTCGTGTAATAGCTGCTTTAAACTGGAGAAACATTTTTTAAGAGATCCTTTTTATAAATGGGATGTAAAAAGGAGCCTGCGTTCAAATAGATCTCGCGATTCTTTGACCGTTTTCCTATGCAAGCGAATTAGGAGCGATTTATTTCGTGCCGCGCGCGGGAACATCAGAAAGTCAGAAGTCGCTCAGAAGTCGCAATATTCCTGGAAGAAATTTGATTTATATCGGTACTGTTGTTCCGCTTTCCGGGCAATTCCCGTCGAGCGTGTGCCGCGAGTGTACTCTCACTCGTCTCATGTCACCAAAAATTCTCTGAAACTTGAATGAGATTGCGGGAATACACTGCCGTTCCTTCTCACTACGCACCGCCGTTTTTCCCCCCTTCGTTCCGCGGTTAATACTTAGGTAAAAATACCGGCGTCGTCTTTTCTTATGGTTGTTTGGCAAGATGAGCGGGGAAAACTCATAACTCGCGAGAGTCGACGAGAGAAGCGATATTAACCGCAAGATTTGTGTCGCGATAAAAGACGCGCCGGACTAGGGATCAAGATAAATGTGCTTATCATCGGAGAAATTGGTCTTCGTATCGACAAGCAATTCCTTTCCTCCGCGAATTTAATATCTTGCATTGCTGTGTTTTTGTAATCCTCACGTTTCAAACGGCTTTATCATTCGAGGAAAACGATTAAAGTCAAGTAAGGATAGCAGTAATTAAATAATTTATTGTGATAGATATTGTATAGAGAGAAGAAATGTTATACGAACAGCTTTTTTAATTAATGACTCGAGAACCCGCGATACTTGAGAGAAAAGACTGAATATATATCATCGGAATCTAATTGTAAGTTTAAAATAACTTTTTTAGGTCCGGTTTCACCAACGTTGTTTAACTTTAAGCTTAGCTTAACTCGTTCTTTGTCCCTTTCCAACATTGTCACTTTAGAAAGAGACAAGCGTGAATTAAACCAAGATCAAAGTTAAGCGACGTTTGGTGAAATCGAGCCTTATTGTCTCAACTTAACGCACTTAATTTTAATTTATCAACGTTAATTTAACAAGTTTGACCGCCGCGGTATAACTATTGGAAATATGCACTTTCTCATAACGCGATCTCTTATATCTGGAAGAAAATACTTCTCCTCGTAGCGAAAAGGCCGGGTAATGGACGTCGAAGGGCAGCGCGCATTCGGGCTGAATTGTTCGAGATTTCAATAACGTTCGCGCAACTTTGTTTTACTTGGCGAGGATAGTCGGCCGCCTGTTATCCAACATCGGTAGTCCATTTCCATTTCCCAGGTACGTGAAAGAATCCCCGTATTTTCAGTGGATGATGCGCGAGAATGACGGGACGCGTTTCTTACATCCCCTGGCGGGTCTCCCGTCGTTCTCGAGAGTACTCCGATTATCGATCCGGTAAGATTGAAAATCCTAGATCCCGTCGCCGACGGATCGCGCTGGACCGGCGCGGCGAGGCGCGTTTTTACGATTCTTTGGCAGACGTTTACGCTTTATTGATTTACGTGTCGCTCCGCGTGTTTATGTCCCGGCAATTTCAGCGACGGCGCTGTGCCATATTACGGTCGTGATTTCACGTTACGGTCGACCCGCGAGAGCGCGCGGGCGGGCGTGCGAATAGAGGTATTTCTTCGGCGCGGAAATTAAGTGATAAAATCACGAGTGTTATCGCGACGTTAAGCGTTAAGTCACGCCGGCCGCAGGGAAAGGAGATGTTATTCCGCGAGACCCTCTCTTCGCGTAAAACACACGGGGAGAGACTTTATGGAGCAAGTTTCGTGATACCGTCGCGCGAGCATTCATTAATTTTGCGATTAAATTATTCGGACTATTTAAAACAAAAGAAAAGGAGCGATCAGACCTTTGCTGAAAATTTTTAACGGTTCGTGCCTCCGGTCGTGGCGGTTGACTCGATCGTTCGCGGTACCATTATCGGGAATTTCCAACACTTTAACGAGCACCGCGCGTAACTGTCGAAAATTAAAAAAAAAAGGGTAGTTTAAGTGCCGATAAATTCCGGTCTCCGCTTGATGCGAATCGATCAGCCGAGTTTCGCCGAATTAAATCGCGCCCGGGGGCAACTCTTAATTACCATATCGAAGCGGCAGCTTCTGGCTAGCGAGCGAACGCGATTAATGAATGATTTATTTCGGATTTTATCAGGAGGGCACAACGTTCATTACTACGTCAATTAATGATATCATTAAAAGTGCTCTCTCTCTCTCTCTCTCTCGCTCTCGTTTGAAATAAACGCAGGATAATGCATGAAAAAAATATACATATAATCCCTCCTGGCATTAATAAAAATTTTATTAGCATTACAAGAATAACGTACTGAAGGCATAATTTCGAAAATTGTTTTTAATCACAGCTAGCATTATGTATAAGAAGACTGATTTCGGGGTTTATCTCATTCATGATTTCGTTAGCATTTATTTACAGAAGAGCGCACTTGGATTGATTATCCATTAATGACTCATTTTGTACATATCATTTGCACTCTGCGCATTTATTTAATAATAGATGTATAAATGTGTATAATTCCGAATAAATCTCTGAAGCTTTATACTTTCGATTACTTAGCCACTGCAACATATTTTCAATAAATCCAATAATTAGAGCAATTGAATAAGTGGATGTAGAAGTAAAGCGAAGACGCGAATAATTGATCCGTGGACAAGCGTAGAAAATGTCGTCCCGTATCTGTGCTATATCTGTCATTGGTACTGGTTATATTTTTTAAGCAATCCGGTCGTTTATTGTAAAAATACGCGGGGACCGCGCTGCGCATCGGTTTTCCAAACGTTTCCGAAATGTTTATCTTGTCGTTATATCGAGTACGCATATTTCCAGTAGAATTTTTAGCAGCGAATTTTCCAATCACTGCCGTTTCCGCTGTCCGCATTTATTGAATCGTTCTTGTTTTTCACCGATATTTCCTTTCGCCAATAACATTAAGTTCGGCTGCTAACACCACCTCGTACAAGCCAGAAGTATTCAAATAAAGCGCGAAACATTATTTCGTACACGGCACGAGATGAGCGTGTCGCGTGATTTATAGCCGGCGCTATTCTCATATCGACAGTAGACGTATGCAAGATTTGCGAGATTGTATCAGCTCGTGTATGTTCTTCGGGATTGGATAATTACCGTGGTTTCAACGTCGAAACCATCTTCTACGTGCCGTTTGAAACCTTAACGATCACGTGTCAGGATTCGCCTATATATTCTCGTAACCTCTTTACTTAATCGGGAGCCAGAGTCTAAGCAAACTTTAGGGCGGATCGCATGATTAACGGCATGTTCCAAAGGATACGGCCTTCTGTTGTTTAGACACAGAAACGTATCGGGCATGGTAATTATCGACCGCGTCATTCTATCTAATAAATTCGACGTTAACGGCTCTGTTTCGGTATTATTGCAGAGCTCTTTAAATGGTCGATAGTGTCGACCAAAATCCGTAAAAAAAAAACGGGAAATTTGCAAGTAGATTAAAAGGGGTGGAAAGTTATGCAAGTTGTTTATTTTATTAACGATTGCATGATATAGACTGATGCAATAAATATTTGGTGATTATATTCTTAGTCAAATGTGTGAATTTATATTCGTTTGTTTACTACTCGGTTAAATTAATTTAGAGATTATTCGGTTCGGAGAGGGAATTTATCGCTATTACGTTATAATTCGATATTACGTTATTTCATCAAAAATACTGATCGTCGAGTTGTGTCGTAATTTTTGATTTAATTTATATTTGTTAATCTCTCGCGTTTCATTTTGCATAACGTTATTTCTTACATTTGTATTTTACTCTGACACCCGATTAAAGAAACTCATAATTAGGTCATGTGTATGTAAGTTAGACACTTTACTTTTATTTTGGTCGCGATCGAAACTAGGTCGATACATCTCAACACGTCATAATACATTCCCCTTTTGTCCCATATTGTCCACGCGTGTGTGAAGGTTCGTAGATGTGTTTTAAGCCCTAGCAATTGCCAGTCCGACCCCACGAAATTCAGGTCCCGCTATGCTGGAATTCGGCTTATACGTGCGAAGTTTCGTCTTTGATGTGGTTGATTGCTATTTTCGATGCATCTATGGACAGTGCAGTGAGGCTTGTTTAATGCAACAAGTTCGAATCGAGGTCGGTACGTAGATGCATATCCCTTCGGACTGATTCTGACTCTTGGGCTTAATAAAATTAAAACGAAACTTGTAAAGGACTTGTAAACGTAACAAAAATATATTAACAATTCTTAATTATATAAAAATTATAGTTATTACGAAAAGTTTTTAGCATTAAACATGAATGAACAATAGACAATCCTTACATTTTTGTAATATATGTAATGTAATTTTTAAAATTTAAAACTGGATTCAAAAGCATTGTATACGTCATTAAACTTATTGTTATACTGAAATCATAAATCTTATTAATATTTTTGAATTTGCAAATATTAATAAGAAAAGAGATTGTGTACATAGGGTACTAAGTATGTAATGTTTAAAATCACATCATATTTTTATTATTATTGGAGAGATAAGAGAAAGGAGTGTGAAATTTAATATCCACCAAAAAGAATTTCGAAACTCGTGCACAAAATTGCAGCACAAGAATACTTGCTTTGTATTGTAAAATTGACCACTGCGATTTGTACATCGATACCCAGTCATCATCGACCAAACCTATTCCGTTTACAGAAGAAATTTAAGAACGCGAGTAATCCTGCACCTTTGTAGTGAAAGACAAAACGTTCATCGTGAATATGTTCCGCGCTAAACCAACAACAAAAGCCCATTCTCGTACAATCCGAGAAACAAGTAAAAGTAATTCGATTAAAAAAACCGGGTAAAACTGTAATTGATCGAAGTGACTACTCTGTTTTCATTCGTTTTTTTATTTTATGACATACAGTAAACGATATTTTATGACGTATGGATTTCTCGTAATTTATTATAAATGCTATCGAAAAAAGCTGTATGTTACACTGTTACATAAAAGTATTTTTTCTAAAATATATATTATATAAGGAAGATTATATATAATATTATGGAGCTTAATATCGATTTATTCATTGAGTGGTAAAGAGAGAGAGACAGGATAATATTTACGTATAATGTAATTGAATTATGTCCGTGTATTTCGTTATACATGTCTCGATAACTCATCGTTAGAAAAATGCAGGAAATGAGCATCTCGCAAATGGCCCCACTTAGATATTATTTTACGGGCAACTTTTTATCTCATTATGAGATATCTCGTGGAAAACACGGAAGCTACGTATATCTTTCAACATTTTTATTTTTTCGTGGATACTTTCTCATTACAGTATCTTCGGTAAGAAGCACAAGGAAGCTCTATGTTCTTCAAGATTTGTTTCCTATTCGCCGATAGTACAATAATTGCTGGTGAAATGATACTTTATTATGCGCGTCTCGACGTTTCGTACAATGAAAACGTGGGACTTGGATATCCTTCATGTTACCGTGTATAAAGCGGTATTATCGCGTTACCGTATAACACGAGTGGCAAGAGATTGGAAAATGACGGGAGCGAGGGGAATAAGGAGGATATTTATGGTATATATCGCGGATCGGGCCCTTAAGAGGGACGCGTATAAATTGGACACGGTTAAGGTTGGCTTATTTATAACAAAACCATTGGCTCCAACCTAGCGCGGAGCGTGGGTTTATCGCTGTAATGAAGGAAATGAGATGTCTGTATCGCGATAAAAATTGGCGCGGTAGATCTTCTACGTATCATTCATTTTGTTACTTGGGCACTAATCGAGGGTTGAAAAGTATGACGCGAGTGGTTTGTGGTAAATGAATTGGACTAGACGATTTCGATTAATTGAACAGACGATTACAAATTGCCGGCAAATAAAGACGCGGGATTGGTCGTTCAACGCGATACATTTTATTCAAGTAACGCGGATGTTTGTTCGTATTGCGAGTAAGCCGATTGCGGGACAGTGAAAAAACGTAAAGTCGAAGAAAGAGCTTCTCGAAAGATACATTGCCACATATCGATCGAATAGGAATAGGTCTATTGATCGACGATTAATCGGTCGAAGAATGCTATCGTTTAATTGAAAACTGAATTAGCGCGAAACATTTAGGTATACATTTGTTTTCTCTACAACGAAATCTCTTTTTTCTTTTCATTATTTTTTCATCGCTCTTCGACCGCGTGCCTTTTTCGTCTTCGTCCGTTCCCACCCTCCCTTTCTTTTCGCTCTTGATAGTTTATCGGTTGCCTCGGTCCGCTCTTTGATACTCCGGCTGATTGGAGTGTACGCACCCAGCGTGGAGCATTAAATTCAATCGAAAACTATTTTTTTTCCGACGGCATGTCGGCACAGACAAATTGTACTTCCCACACATGCCGGTCCCGCACAAGGCCGGAATGTTTGATCCGTTATTTAGAACTCGCGTCCGATTCGCGCCCAAATTCACGATAGAGAAATAACAGCATTTTTGCAAATACACATTTTCGCGCCTACTAATAGTCACGTGCTTATTTACGATCAGCTGAAATGCATGTGAAATAATTTCAAACCATACGTACACGTGCATATACATATAGTATATATTTTTTTCTTGTAGAGCGATTGAAATGGGAACTTATTCTAATTTGGTTTCGTATAAATAACTTTTTGCTTTTGCTATACAATTATTATGTATTATTCTGAAAATATTTGTTTGAATATTTTCCCCCGTACGCTATTTTCATAAAAATAAATAATACACCTATAATAGCACGCGCACGAGAATTTCAATATGAATGATCAATGATATTTATAAAACGACGGGATTAAGAGACACTGAATGAAGTTGCGTTCAACGCTTTATTTGCGTATTACAAATTTTCCCGATCGCATAGTTGATGAAGCACGTTAATCTATCGAAAAAGCCCAATTAGTTTTCGATACATTTCAGTCAGATGGGTCAGCGCATGAAATAGTGAATTTAATGCTTTTGCGACAGTGCTATTAAAAAGTTAATTGTTGATCGACCGAGTTTTATTTTAAGCGGAAAAAATGTCACGACAGGAATATTACGTCTAAATGTAATGCATTTTTACTGCTGCTTTCGCAGGCACCGAATGCTCGGCTACGCGCCAGCATTTAATTATCGACAATGCGATCGCGAAACTACAATAATACGCGATAAACGAAGTTATCGAGTACAGAGTCTTTGCTATCATCTTTGTGTTTTGCATGCGCTAAAGGAAAGAAATCGATGGGGAAACAGGAGCGTCGTCTTAAAAAAATGATACTTTCCCTTGAAATTTTAGACTTTGTAATTTACAACGGGCTATGTCGAATTCTTTTTCTCTGAATAAATCTTAATGAGATCCGTGATAGTCGATGGATTGATTCGAATAAACGTCGCCGTCATGCTAGATTAATTTCTTTTCAAACATGCAAACACAAAATATTCGCTTTCTAAATTTCGTGATCTCGCGGATCGAGATACGGCGAAACTAATGAACGGACGAATCTACATCGAGATGAATTCGAGGTCGTGGCATTCCGATTCGGGCGATTACCACGGTAACATTATAACGAATGAGAAATTTCCAGAGAGATTTCATCTGGAAAAAAAAATTTATAACTGTAGAAATCTGTGATTACACGTGGGAAAATATTGTGCGCGCTTACGGTGCGCGCTATTGAAATCTTTGCATAATTTCCAAAGGGATTATGTAAAAACTCGCAGAAATTTTTGGATGGGATAACTTGGCAGTTTTAATATAATTTGTAGAAAAAAGTACTTATATATATGGCGCGCTGAGAGAAAAACGAACTACATATATAAACTTTCTCATTGTGTTTAAGAATACTTAAGTGAGAAAAAAGTTCTTATGAAACTGGCAGGACTTTCTTTTTAAACGATTGAAATTAAACGGCCTTTCGCGAAGTAACTTTCATCAATGCAAATAAAGATAATAAATCCTCGTTCTTTATTTAATTCTAAATGGATTTTATACGCAAACGGAATTTTCACGTGTCACTTAATTAGAATACTGAACGTTAAGAACTAAAAAAAAAGTAAAAAAAAATAGCATCGCATCAAATTTGCGTAGAAAAATCGGCTACTGTTTAAAAGATAAAGATAGGAAGCCCGTATATCTCGTCTGATAACAGCGACATAAGTAAAAAACAGCAGTTTTATAGAACGATTAAAAATTTTCAGATTATTATATTAACATTGCATTTAAATAATAAATGTATTTTTAGAACTATTCTTATGATGTTTTTCTAGATAAAAGTATACACGTTTTCGAGTTGGTAAATTATAAAAACACAAAATCTCGTATTGCTTCTTCATAATTTTTACTCGTGTCACTTTTCTTGTGTAAGAGCGATATGTAGTTTTTTTACTTTATTAATTTGTGGATATTTAAAAACGCATTACATTGTTCGGGCGGAAAATTAACAGATTGTCTCTCGATAAATTGCGTAAAAATGTTATGTACAAATCACATTCTCTTACGTAATGGTACAGTAATTTATCGAGCTGTGATGTGATCTTGTAATACCGCTAATGGCCATGGTGTATATCTAGATAGTAAAATGGGCGTAAAAAGTGTGACACTAATTAGCCGTATAGCTTTTTGCGTGATCGATTAAATTAGCCCTGTCCGATAAAAGTTATCAAGGAAATTGTGAGAGATACCGCAGATAATTAATGTAAACAGGCTTCGCTGAGCACTTTAGTAAATGCGTTTGTTGGAAAAACTATCTGTGATTTTATGATACTTTGCAATAGAATTTATCTGTCAAGCAGATGTTTTTATATAATTTAGTATTTTACTGTATCGCAGAATAAGCTCAAGCTTATTAATAGATTGTTAGCAAATTAAAAATTAATTTTAAGCTTAGGAGAAAAGTTGTATAGCCATATAATTTCTGAAAAGTTCTTTGTTCTCATATTTTTCGCCTATAATTCAGAAAATATTGGTATTATAAAGTACATGTAACTGGAAAACAATCTATAAATCTTTATTTTTTAAACTGTTATATACAAAAATTTTATAATGCCAAAAATCAATGTAGGAAAGTAAATTTAATAACAAATACCTAATTTAAAATTAATAAAGGCGAAAGATATGTTGGAATCTAAAAATTATAACTCTTCAAATAATTACACCCCTGTATAATAAAATTCGCGATATAACTTTTGACAAATCTTTTCGCAAAGTATTTCGCTCAACAGACGAAAAGATTGCATATTTAAAATATTTTTCCAAGAACATCTTCGCGTTCTAAGTGGTTCAGTGCTACGATCGAGAATTGATTTAATCATCACGCCATATAAAAGAGCGTCCCGACTCTTGTTCGAGACAATTAACAAGGCTGATGGACGTCTAAAAATTCTGACGACCCGCCTCAACGTCGTGGATCGATCCCGACATTATTCCTCGAGAATGGTCGTTGGCCGTGCCGCTTCATAAATCGCTCGATTTATCGTTGCTGACTCACCGCGATCCGTTCGCATTGCTGCCCGCAAGGGGTATCCACCGACCCCACCGGGTGGCACAGGTGAGCTATGGAGAAATCAGACCTCGAAAATTGTCGAGGATATCCCGTACGATAATCACGGACGCAAGCATCCATAATCAAGCAACAAAGTGGCTTTACGCCGATGTCTTTGCCGATATCACATGTCGTAGATTACCTTTATTTGCTAATAGACAGTTTCTGTCTGTGCGAAGATACATTGATAAACTTGGATTTTCTTTTGTATTATGCAACATTATTTTATATCCTATTTAGAAAGAACTTATACAGGCACCTTTTTGCCAACAGAAAATTTTAGTAACATTTTATGTTAAATATTATGAAATTATATTTATATGATTTTATGATATTTAATATGGATTTTTTATTTTTCTGAAATTTCAAAAATATACATTATGCAATTAAATTATAATGAAAGGAAAATAAGAGAAAAGTGGCATGTATATTTCTGAGTCACAAATTAGATTTAATTTATAACATAATTTGTGAACTGGAATAACAATTGTAATAGCCATATTTTCAAACGAATATATTTGATATTTTTGATTGAAAATTATACATAAAGAAAATTATACGTATAGAAACAAAATGTACTTACGTAAAAATCAGCTGTGCATTTTACAAGGTCCGGAGGATGGCCGGCGTATAACTTCAAAGATTGCAGCAAACCCTTTAAATAAATAGCCAGGAAATAGTAGACTATTGTACGACATATAGGGTTCATTGTCTTGTTTCACGAGTTTCGTTTCTGCTCCTTTTTCTTTCCTCCTCTCGTAAGGAACACTGTTCGTAAGCTTCCATTAAAGCACTTTTATCTCTTTTATGAGATATCAGATTTTAAAGAAATAATAATACATTATCCGACCATTGTATTATATTTTATCGTGTATTAAGAGGGTTTGCAGTCAAAAAGATTATCGTCGATTTATAGAGAAATACTGTAAATCACATATTAGATAAGATTGACGCATTTCGTATTTCTTGAGTCGCGACGTTTAGGTTTTTAATGAAGCGATCAAGAAGTGAAATGTTAATTCGATCAAAAATGCCTGACGCGCGTGACGACCGGTGACAGTAGCTGTGATATCTCCCAGTGATAAATATAAAGAATAGTGACTCTTTAAATACACGCACGATGATAAATAATATATTCTCTCTGCAACTTTGTATATTATCAAGATTACCACAATTTATGATTCCCGTATTTTTCAATACACACTACTGGAGAAAATCGGTGATTTATCTCCGCACAGGCAACGATTCCAGTCTTCTATTTTGGAAAAAGGAACCGGCATACTGGGACGGTGCATCGATCATTCTGAAAGTGTTCACGAGATCGATCGATCTTTCTAAATGGCCCGCAGTAACGCGCTTTACGGTGCATTTTACGGTTTTCGGTCGGTGCAAAAGCTTGTTTCTTTTTTTTCCCACCGGTCGTGTTAGTCGGCTGCAGTCGTAATACTTTTTTCGTTCACGAAACAACTGCCGCGGATTTGTACAGTTGAAAAGTCGCTTCGGGTTATATCGGCCAATGTTCGTCTATATACTTATCTAGTTCGTTGATAAAAATTTCGTCAAGGGGGACAAAAATGCAGCGCAACGAGTTATTATATCAATGTTTAACTATTACAGATGCAAATAATAAAACTTTTGAAATTCTGAGAAAGAATATGGAATTTTTTTCCATAACATTTCATACAACTGTGGAAGATTAAAACATGCTCCAAAGTTGTTAATATATTATCATACGGATAACATACACATGACTTTAGCCATACTGCAAACGAGATTATTATAACTTTGCGAGTTTTCGCACCGCAAGCTAAAAACTCAAACGTTATAAATAACTTTTTAAACTGGAAAACTTTTTTAACTCAATTGAGTTCTTTGTGTTAGGGTTTAAACAATTATTTAATCATTGAACACTATTCCACGGGTAGGGCAACAAAATTTAATCTTCGAGAAGCGAAAAACAATTTGGGACCAAGTTTTTCACAGCAACGTACATAGAGAGTCGCGGTGTAATAGAAAAGTGTCGAACATTACGCGATAATGATTTCGATCGCGATTGATTTTCTTCGACTTCTGACTACCTTCCGCTGCGAACGTTCTGCGCGAGATGACTGAGGTTGACTGCGTTACAGCATGTTAGTCATCTTGGAAGTTAAAGCCTGCTATAAAGCGTGGGAGAGAGGGGGAGAGTATCTGCCTGTGGGAGTCGTTTGTATTTTCGGCATACGTAATATCTAAAATCGCATGTTTTTCGATACGTACATATTAGATAATCCTTTTGGCATTTATCCTGATAAACGTGCTTGATGTAGGAGTGTTTAACAAATTAATGGACGTTGTTACGCGTGAAAACGCCGTGAATGGAATATATGTATATTGAGATCAAATTTTAAAAGAGCGCGCGAGGAAAATATTTAAAAAATTCTATAAATATTAATATTAGTAATGTTAGTAATATTACTGTACTGAAATAATTGACGTGATACAAACAGTAACTACAGTAACTGACGCTCTTTGGTTATTCTATTATCTCGCTGTTAATTTTGGGTTGAAAGTACAAAAGACGGAAATTATATACATATATGCGTATCTATATCGTATTCATTAATATTAATAAAATCAATTGTTGCTGTGTACTGCACGGCAATATAAAATTTGTGAAAACAAAATACAATGTTGCAAGTATTATTGTATCATCTTATTCATTTCGAAAATAAAATTCGCTATGCGTTCACATTCTAAACTGGTCACAGCAATGATGTTTGATTATGACATCGGAAGCGAAAACTCATACATATTTCAGAACTCATAAATTTTGTTGCAGCAATCTTCGAAAAATTATGCATGGCATAAAAGAATAGACTTGATTGAACTTTCTCTCTCTCTCTCTCTCTCTCTCTCTCTCTCTCTCTCTCTCTCTCTCTCTGTGCATAAATAAATAAAAACAATATTTACAATAATGATTATTAATAACAAATAATTTTACATTTACTGTTTCATTTAGAAACCAAGAAAAATAATAGCATTATTTGCATCATAAAATTATAGTAAATAGAATATCACAAGAAAGTTATTTTGGTGTCAGCTGAACAATTTCTAGCGTCGTAATCAGATACATAGCTGTGATAATCTAAATTTTGAGGATCAGCTTTCTGTCTAATATTTTTATTTCATAAAAAATTTTCGTCGATGTTGAGCTTATGGTAAAAATAATATGTTTGAAGCAGACATATATAAAGAAAGTCTACTTTATGATATTATTTCTTTTAGTAGTTGAGGCCAATGTTTCATTATATTCTTCTTTAATTTATTAGGTCAACATCAATTATTTTGCTTAAGTAGAAAGAATATGCGGTTCTCGACTGGAGTTAGACAAATTTAATCCTACGCGCGCGAAAGGAGTCCGTAGTGCGCGGATTGAGAGCAGAGATAACAAGAATAAGCTTAATTTTCGTCGAGTTATTAGAGCACGAGGAGAGAAAGAGGGGAATTGAGTTAGCTGAGGGCGTACACCGCGAGGATTATTGTACGGCTTGTAAAATCCAGACTGGGCCGCGCGATCAAATATTTAGAAAAATTTTCCGGGCATATCAAACTAAAAAGAGTAAGGAGAAAGAGAAAGAGAAGGCGTATGTGTCCTGAACGTGCTTTATATATAGCAGAGCTCCTTGCCAGCTGCTCACTTCAAAAAGCCCAAGGTAGCGAGTCCACGGGAAAGTCTGTGAAACTTTAACAGCGTCTTAAATACTTAACTCGCGCCCGCATCAGTTCTAAACTTAGCGATGGAATTACCGTAACTCCTTCAGTTACAAATAGCCCTCATATTTGAGGTCGTAATATCGTAACTTATTGTGATGAATGCGGACAATAAGCTGGCTACAGATTAAATGTTTATATATGAGTAAAGTCGGTCAGAGATTCTTAATTTACTAATACACGGTCGTTGCCTTCGGAAGAGGATGTAGCAGAAGATGCTTCTATCCTTAATTTTAACTCATTACCTGCTAAAAACTTACAAGACTTAAAAACTTTTCTACGAATATTGATTTTAAGAATTCTATCTTTTATATTGGCCAAGCGTTATTGAGTGACCTAACGATGGATAATAATATCTTAATTAATTCGAAGATAACCTTAATTAATTTTAAGGTTAATTGAGCTATTATTATCTTATAGATTATCTATAGATCTTTAGTTTCGAAATGTTCTTAATCAATGAGTGCTATAAGTAACCTCGGAAAAATTATGTCGATGTTACTGGTCAATTTTATCTAGTCTTCTTTATTTTTTCTATTCTTTCTAAATGATCGAAAGTTATACAGAAGATCTTTCTGGAATGAATCTACATTATTTGTTTCGTACTCTTATTTTAAAAACAGGTTATTGCTATTTTCCATCGATATTGATCAATTGTTATTGTTGTCGTGAAATTTGATTAGTCTAAATTGAAAATAAATGACGATTGGCAGCGTGAATTTAGAAAATAGAACAGGAATAAATCTGTAGAATTTGCATGTTATAAAAATGTTCAATTATCGATAGTTAAATTTCTGACCGTTTCCTTCAAGTAAAACGAAAATTTATGCTCGGCAGGAGAACGACGGTAACGAATAGGTTAATTTCGGCGCTAAGTAAAATATTCGCACGGAAGAGAACGTTTTAATGTTACACATATAATTGATCGCGACTGTAAATGTCAGTTTGTAATGTTTCCCTCGGTTAGTACGAGAAGTACCAGCGCTCGCGATGCCCAAATTAACCCAAATTATGATTTACGTACGTGTATTTCAAACTGTATTATGTTAAACAATACTGATTGCTACTTAAGCGTTAAATGATTAAACCAATACATAGAAGCGTTTACTTAGGTGTCGCTAATTTAGTCCACCGAAATCAAGATAAACATATTTTCAATGCTTACGCATGCTACTCACGCATACTACCCATATGACGTTAATAATTCTAGTCTTCCGTAACTAAATTAGTTTTTATTTTTAATTTGGACTAATTTAAAAGAGCTACTATTTAGTATAATATTTAAAGACCAACTTTCAATATAATAGAACCAATAGCTTTCTGTTGTTCTAACTTTTCATTTTAATTGTCATACAAATTAGACTTAACCTTTTGAAGCATGGTGGTAACCCACGTTACCACCTCAACTTCATTACTTGTTGGCCATTTAATTTCTAGTTAACGCATTTAGGTCAGGTTTTTTCACCTTTTTTGAATAACTTAGCAATGAAAGAACACAAAAAAGTTGAGTAGTCTTTATTGTAAAAGTTTTATAAATAAACAAATATGAAAAAACAGCAATTTTTTTAGAAAAATTCATTATTGACCAAATTTTTAAAGATTATTTCTTGAAAACTTGGTACAAAGGAGTTTTCGAGGTCGCTCATTACGAATCTGATGTCAGATTTTTTAAATTCAAAATGGCCGACCCAAAATGGAAGATGCAAAGTACGTGAATTTTTCAAGTCTCTCAGCATTTTCGTTTGATTACATTACTTAAGGACTTTTTAGGTCGCTAACTACGAAATTCGATGTTTTCATTAAAAACTCGCTATCTATGGATCAGGTGTACAGTTCGAAAATAACACTTCATAAATAAGAATCTGAAATCGGCAAATTTTGTGCTATTTTTATATTCTATAAGAATTTTCAACTGGAATTTAGATTCCATGGGTCCTAATAATATCTAAATAATGTTTCTTAGCATAGTTGAATTACAGTTGAATGATGTTATTCTCTTAAGTTTTGAATTCTGCCATTTTGAATTCGCCATTTGAAATTATGAAGATCTGATAACGGATTTGTAATCAGCGACTCAAAAACCCTTGTATACAAAGTTTTCTCAAAAAATAGTTCAATAGAAAAATGTATGGGTTCAAAGGGTTGAAGCAGTGTCTTGTTGTCAGGCAGCGTTTAGAGGATTCGTTCATAGATTGCATAAATTCTGTTAATTATAATTGCGAATAAGGGGAAGGAGGAAAAAGGAAAGCAGTCATCTAGTGCTTATTTCTAGTGTTTGTCGTAATTAATTCCTCGGCGTGTGTCTTCAAGACACAACATTCTATGCTTGATCCTCTTAAACACATAATTTTGCAGGTAAACTAATGCCTCTGTATTGCTCCGACAGCGTCGCGAGATATGAATGAAGCTTACATCCCGTTTCGTCTACATTTCTCTCTTTGAAACCTCTGATCCTGTCCGCTTTTGAATCTCAGGATACAGCGGGGCATTAGTTCGACGCACGCATTTTTGACACGATATATGACGTCTGTCCATTAAATCTCGCCAGTCGAATATCTCCTCGTCACTTTTCGATTACCGAATCGGAGCGATTTAATCCGCGAATTTTGTCAGCGCCACCGGATTAATCTCGGATTTCGCATTTAGGATACCGGATGAGGCTGAAAGAGAGGATCGAGTGGACAGCTTTTATGTAAAACGCATCGAGTGCTTCTATGTCAAATCTAATAAAAGGCATTTAAATTCTTTTTTAATAAAAAGCGTGCAATTCGTTGATTCAAGAAGTGATACAATTGCGACGATATTTCGGCTGCATATACGTTATTGAAAATAATACCGATAAATATTAGAACGAAGCTCTTTTTTCAAGTATAACATACAACTGGACTCAAAATTAATATAAATTCTGAAGAGCCATTGTAAATTATACAGAACGTAAGATTCTATGAACTTACTTTGATGCATGTGTATATGCATATAAGATTTTTTTTTTAATAGAAAGAGTGAGAATAAATGTCCATAGACAAATGGTCTCATTTTTTTTGCATTTGAGTTGGATCACAAAATAGGTACCAAATGAAAGGTCTCGTCAAGCTGATTACAGATGTGCCAGTCTCAGAGTGCACCTGTTAAACGTTCCAGAGATATCGGGCTCCAAAGTTTTCATTCTATTCCAAACAAATGACTGGTGTCTGTCCAGACGGCTTCATCGCTTACGTCCTGGTAATTTTTAGAACCCGATATCTCTGGAACGTTAAATAGGTACACTCTGAGATATCTGCGATCATCTTGACGAGACCTTTCGTTTGGCATCATGTTTGGTACTTTGCTACTTTGTGATCAAAATCGAGTGCGAAAAAAATGGGGCCGATCTTGTTCTCACACTTTATTTTTATTTGGATATTGTATAAACATAACAATATTCTTTTTAAAAAAATGTCTGATTAAATAGAATAGAAATATTGCAGTTAGCCATAGCTACCGTTCAATAATTAATATATGTGTAAATAACCGGTAAATTCTTGCTTGGAGAAACGCAGCTAAAATTTAAAGAAAGATTACATTTAAAACGGAACGAGTAACTAATGAGATTAATTAATCATGAGTAACTAACAACATTATTATTAAATTAACTCCTTTACCAGAATAAGTACGTTAAAATTAACCATTTAATGAACATCGATGAAAATGTTTCTGCTGAATACAGAAAATACTGAAATGTACCGAAATGAATATAAAACCTGACTTTTCATGTTGAATATCCAAGAATTTTCTATCAGTATACACGTTACCCGCGTGGCTAAATGAATTAAGCAAATGTATTAAGAGAAAGTTGTGGTGAATGCCGATGTCTGGCCAGACATGTCGGATAGTTAAACCTACGTGACTAGATAGACGCGGGTATCGTTGCATGTTAATGAACGCGTGTTCGTCAATGCCCCGATAGAACACGGGCAAATGCGTAAGGTTCGATTTCGACCGACGATAGACTACCGGAAACGGCGTAGTGATTGTATTCCGTTGGGAATATCAAATTTATCTTGCCTTATCGATAGCGTTTACGTCATTTGTTATTCAAGCTTCTCTTTATTTTTTTTAAAGCCACTTTGATGTCACTCATTTTGAATATAACACATATTCAAAGTATATATACATATATACCTATTCTCTTGTGAGACTATACATATCCTAAAGTTGTAAAACATTTGCAAATAATAATATATTTACGTATTGAATTCCATATTGCTGCTGGCTGATGCTAAGATCAATTGTTAAGTCAAGAACCATAAGCTATAATCGGAAAGCTTTATACGAGTATATGACCTACTGCTCTCACATATATTTTAATTTTTTAAACAAGCTAAATCAAAATCTCTTAAAACGGCAAATATAGCATTTAAAAATAGAGTTTTAAATAAACGGGATAAAATAACATCGCCTTATTTATTTCTAAAGTAAATCAATTATCACTGATTGACTTTAGGGAAATTGAAAAGCAGTGCTATATCATACTTCTGACTATGATTAGTGACTATTCACGGCTCTTCAGTGAGAATCCACTGATTGACTTTAAGAGAGTTCCTGCTTGTTTTTAACACGTTTACTTATTGAATTACTATTAACGAGTAATATGACGAAAGACACAGTTGTTTATCCAATGACATTAATAGCACGACTAAAAACAAAACTTTTTTAACGAATGTTTTGGTGTATTATTTTATTTTATTAACAAATATCGCGTTTTATTATTTTTTTATCTCGTCGATTAATATAGACAATTTTATTATTTTATTCGCACAACCACAGCGTAACGCTGCATATTTCAGCATTACACGATAAATTCTAATCTACGTTAGCCAGGCGTGTCTGGCACGTTACCGACTTTATTACACTGTAAACATTTGTTCCACATCACGTATTAATTAGACGTAGCGCCCTTGACGTTTTATGTACAGCCGCAAATTACGATGCTAAGGAAGTTTTCCAAATAAGCACATTTCGCGCGTGATATATCAAAAGCGCGTTTTCCGCTAAGAATTTTACGACGTAGGCCATCTGTGCACCCCTTTTTTACGCAGCTACGTGGTTGGTTATACCTCCTTTTATAATACATCGGGTGATTTATGTTTAATATAAAGATTATTCGTACGGTAAAATGTCTCTATTAAAGTAAAATATGAATAAATATTACAAATATTATAACATTTAATCGAAAAATACTAAAACAGATTTGAACAATTTCGAAGGGGTTTACCATGAAAAGTTTAATTGCAAACAAAAATTGCATGATATTGAAATAAACATTATTCTGAATATGTCCCGTTTTTCGTTATATTTCATAAAAAAGTGTAGTGTCGAATTTTCTTTTAGAATGAATCGAGAAACATTTTTCATAATTGTACGTTAAAACGCCGTCTTAAGACATTCGTGACACTTACTGTTTTCGTGACGTTTATCGAGCCCACTTTTAGCATTGTTGAATATTTTGAACGAGATCACAATACACTCGTCGAATGTAGCGCAATTTCTTTCCCGGTTTTACAAAAGCGTTCGTTACCTAGATACGTTTTTCGAAATAACATGTTCGAACGTTTGTCTCGCGCGGAAGCTATTATACGCCACGTTTGGTGCTAATTACGAAGGAGGCCAGCGCGCTCGCCGTCGATGTTGTTGCGCGCTCGCGGTTCGCATTCGCGGCGTCACCCGGTGCGATAACAAGTGCACGAAAATCGTTTGAAAGCGTGAGTACGCAAAGACAATAGCGGCAACGGTCGTCGATCCTATCTTAACCTCGTTCTGTAAACCGTCCATAAAGACGGTCAGAACTTTAGCGGCGGCAAAATTGGCGGGGCGCCGCGGGTTTCGCGACTGATATGCAATTGTCCGAGGGTTGCGCGCTGCGACTACCCGTGACGCGGACAGGTACAGTATCGGTGCTCGCACCACCTTGGCGTACCACATTGTATTTGACACACCGCTTATTATTGGCTGCGAGCACATAATAAGCTCCCGGGGCGAACTGCAGTCCGCTTTACTTTCCGTCCGAGACGTAAGATCCCGTGTGTGGTCCGTGGGGCCCAGCATTGTAGAGCCGGGATTGGTTACACGATTATCGATCTCCGCGCCGTATTATGTGCATTCGATTACAGGGTAAACGCGACGCGACGCGGACAAGCAGATTGTAATCGAGTTCGTGACAATTTCCCGCTAATATTTTGCATGCTAATCTTTTTGTTTTGCTATCCCGCGTTTCGCGGTGATTGATTTATATTACGCGCGTGAAGATTTACGCACGGGTTTGTTTGCGCTACGCTTGCACGTGTATATTGCACGTAGCTTTTGCGATATGTGCAAATATCGCGCGTTATGATTAATTTATGTATGTACAATTAATTACGGAGTTAACGTAATTTAATTTTAAAAAATAAATTTAGTCAAAATAAGCCCGGACGCACCCGGGCGTAGGCCGACTCGCAGCCCCTACGGGAAATCGCGTTCAAATTTGACGCAACGATATCTGTCCCGTGTGTACATTCGTTAATGTGACGTCATAGCAAAAAAGCAATTAAACCTTTTCGAGCGCACTTAATGGATCCCCCTGCAAGTCATGAGTTTCTTATTACCTTTCCGATAATAAGTTAATCTGTCTCAGCTTGAAAATAGATAGCACTCGACCGTAATTAGGCAATTAGATGGTAATTAGCGCGGGTGCTGATCGTAATTGCGCCCGCATTCTGTTCTGTTTCCAGACTCCTCCTTCCAGTCGTATGAACGGAAGGCACATACGTAGGTACTCTCGAAGAACAGCGGCGGGGCTAATAACAGGTAAACGCTCTCTACAAGTATACCGGGTGTGTCGTTAAATGCCGAAAGTTGCTTGACGACAGACGCAAATTTTGACGTGTAACTTCAGCCTCGCCCCCCCTCCCCTCCCATTTTAGTGATCCGTGATCCGAGTAATCAAACTTCGATACGTTTTACTCGCGTTACATGAACTTTATCATCATATACCCCCAGCTGTTGGAGTTGGAGAAAGTAAATAAGCCCCTGCGCGAAATAATGTTTCCCCTCCGCGAGCAGCGACACGTTTCGCAGGATACGCAACCAAAACTCGCTGAAAATAACGGGGAGAACGTCGCGCGCTGTTACGGAAATAATAAATATGCCGTGTGATTTTACATAAAAGAGTTCGGATCGAGGAATTCCTCACTGATCCTAATGCCGCGCGACTCTTTCCGTTTACTGGCAACCTTGATGGTGATTCCGGTCCCATTACTCATTTCGTTAGAATAACGAAGGTAACGTTCGCTAGTCTCCCTTCCTAGGGGAATCAAGGCAACAAAAACGGCAGTATAAACGAGAATAATTAATCTCTATTACGCGCCGCTCCGACTTTCTCAAGGCAGCGTCTTCGCCATTCGTCGATAAGAGATAACAATGAGACGCCCGAGAAACAATTGTCCTCTCCCCTCCCTATTACGGAGAGGAGGGGACAAAGGGGTAACGGGGATCCGAGGCGAGCTCCGGTAGCAGCGGTTCTAATTAACGAGACCGTATAGCGGCGGCACAAAAGCCGAAAGAGGAGGAAATGAAGAATCGTTCGCTGCCGATTCGTTCCGCGTATCGAGAATTGCAGATAAAGTCGCACCTTCCTGCTGCATTCAGCATCCCAGTTTCTTAGCGTTCCAACTTTCATTCTCTTCCTTTTGTCCTCTTTTAGGCATTAGAGGATTAGATGGGAATAAGCCGATAATACTTAAAGGAATTGATTTTCATTGATTAATAAAATACTTTGTATTATTGACACCATCATTAACGATCGAACTACAGAGCGATCCCTAGTAGCACAGTGCATTGGCTAAACGTTGGCCCAACGCAACCAAATATTGGGCCAATGTTTAACCAATGTTTGTTCAATGCACCGTGCTACTAGGGATGCAGGTGTATTGTGTGATCAACTATTGAAAACTTAGGGAAATGTTCGTAAAAAGTTGAATTCTTTAAATTTATTACCTATTGGTGATTTGTTATCGATATTTTTATATTTTTTGTTTGCACTATTAAAATATATTTAACAATACGTAAGTATTACTAATTGATTGATAGTGATTGGTACTTTTTGTATTTATTTTATTGTACAGATTGTTCATATATAGAAGTTTATTGTATAGATTTAATCGATCGCTGCATCTCAGAACTTTCCGATCCAAATGTTTGATCATGTATTATAGATCTTTTAAAATACGATTGCGCCGCTCAAGTTTTACAAATCCAAACGAAAAGGTGTTAAAGTTATTTTCTTGACTATTAACTTAACTCGTTCGTGTTTGAGATTACTTTCACGGCATCGCCGTGATGATAACGAACGGATCGAATGACGCAGATTGATTGATATTCATAATGAGCCGCCGTGAAAGGGAGAGCCCAAGGGACCCGATTTTTTCATCACGCACAATAACGGATGCCGATCAAGCCGGTCATGCGATCGATCGACCTGTCGCGCTTTCACGCCGTCGGACGTCGGCCGGCCGTTTAACGGGCGGAATTATGGCGTCGGGCATTACGGCTCTTATTGCACCTCGGACACAGTGCATAGTACATGCGCCTCTTTTTTTCAACTGCTCGTAGCAAGTGCTTGAAACATTCCGTGTGCAGGATAAACTATCTCGCTTATTTACGACGGCGTTGAAAAGTTTCAAATTGAGGGGGGGGGGGGGGAATTTACACGAAGAAACAGAAATCTAATAGGAAAGATGATCTTTAATCGTAGCGACATATTCGTTGCAATAAATGCGTATTTAATTCGCACGGTATTGCTTTAATACTGAGGAATTTAAAAAAAAGCAGGTCAAGTAATTTTTATACGCCAAGACATAATTTCTTTTTACGTAAATGCTGTTTAATAATTAATTAATTAAATTAATCCGATTTAATTATTAATTCGCAAGTATAATATATGAAATATTCTCAGTAAAACGAAGCTTGATTCAGGAAATATTAGTTATTGTTATACTCATTCTGATTTACTAGGACAATGCGACTGTGTTATGATATCAAGAGAACTGTGTTAGATTCTTCCACTTCCGCTATATCACTATATTTTTCCAAGACGGAAAATTCAGTTATGAATTCGAATGTGTTCAACGAAGTTTACTTTAATGTTCGGTCCCCCGGGCGCCAGGAATCTGATGGGTTCGCAATATTTATTGCGGCCGACAGATACGCGCGCTCAGGGTACGAATAATACAGAACCGCCACGAGGCACCCCGGGTGACAAAGTTATCGTCGTTCTGTAAGTGGCGCGAACTGCACCTTCGTTGCGTTATGAATGCTCGCAATTCTCCGTCCTAGATACTCAGGAGATACTCGGTGATTTGTGCGTTTCCTCCCGTTGCGCTTTTATTCCCTTCGGGAAGTCTCGAATCGCATTCATAACTGCCCGGGAAATGGCCGGATCTGAAAACTCGTAGATCAATCACATTCGTCCCGCCTTCGGAGTCGCTGCTTGTCGAACGCGACATCCTAAACGCGGGATCTTTCGCGTTCGTTGAAATTCCGCGGGTGACATTACTCGCGATTCGCTTGAAAGATTAGAGTGTTACTTGCTGAATGAAACGTAACGCGAGAGTCGCAATTATTATTTCGGTATCACCACCTTTATTTATATAATGAAAGAAATAAGCATGGATTTATTAGTTATAACACTCCCTCGCTAACGGCAACGTACACACGCGTGAAGAATACTAATTTATTAAAAGTACTTGTTGAGACACTTCGAGCGAGCATCAAGTTCCGATTATGCCGGAGCAGTCGCTGCAAATAACTGACGTAAAGGATCGTGAAGACTCTTATTAATCAAAACTCTGAGATAACTGAACCCTTTCGGAGTGTCTAGCTTAGCCTGTGTTAACCGGGACTTTCCCCGACGTCCGAGTTATGCTCGAGATATTTAAGTTAATGCATTCGGGCTCTTCTTTCGACTATACAAGCCAATCTCTCTTACCTTCCCCCGTTCGCGTGGCCCTCCAAGATGGATGCGCCCGGGTGTGCACGGTATAAGATCCGCCCTAGAAAGTCCTGCCGGGCTTTATATTAAATCCCGATTTTACGTGAATGTAATCATAAAGATAAAGATGCGTAAACCGTTGTATAAAGGCGCCCTTCCCTCGACTCGCGGCGCTCCTCCCTGCACGTGCACCCCAGAACTCCGATCGTTAAATTGATCCTCCTTTCAACGCGAGCGACGTTTTATGCGACACGTAACTCCCGGTCGACAAGAGGCCGAGTCCCATCGTCGCGATAGCGATTACTACTACTGTCGTGCTGGATATATACGCCACTCGTATTACTGTCGCCATGTAATTGTCGACCGAGTGGAACGATACCGCGCGAACGGTGAAATAGTTTCCGATTATATGCGCGCCCGCCGGTCCGGCTATTTTATTCATAATTTTGTTCCGGGGGGATCTACGTTACAGAATATTCGCCTGCGGTCGGTCGGGCACTGACGTGAGTTTCCACGATTCTCTAAGCCCCGTGGAATATGACGCTGTGTTTCTAATTTAATATCTTTAAGTGCGGCTGTAAAGGCCGCTGGAGCTCTGATAGTCACGCAAATATTGTACGTGGGTTGCAACACGTGTGTGTGCACGTATGTATTGGTTCGTACGACGACGTGAAGAATGAAATAGCGCTTGCTATATTAAAAAAAGGCTGGGGGTTATAATAGCAGACTGTGCTTATTTAAAAAGCATGCGCTATCGAATGTGATAATATCGTAATAAGAAAGTTATCCCTTCTTCCTCTCGCTAGAATAATCATTTAACTTTCGTTAGTTCTTCGCGCGAAGATAAGAAAAATGAAGGTGGAATGGCAGAGGGGTCGCCGCCATTTCGTTAGATAGTAAAAGTAATCTCTCAATTATATGAAAAGGTGCTTGATAAGCGAGGATAAGAAAAATCGAGGCGAGATTACACCAATTTTTTACCGTCATTATCTTCGTAACTTGATTCCATCGTAGTGTCCTCTGATAATTAGTTTCATTCTACTTTCAAAGAAGGACGTTAATTTATAGTTTACTTAGAATGTTAAAGACCGGAGCGGATATTAGTTTGCAGACGGTTGTATATCCTTTTGATTGAAGTCGTCAATCGGCAGTGAGATGGGAGGTAATCAGACGCTCCATTGAAGTAGTTCGGTCGATATCCGATATCGATTTCAAAATCACATGAGTCAAACTGACCGGGATCGCTCGTCAGGGGTTCATAGTTTTAATTAATATCCGTTTAGTTGGTCTCCCGGATTTTTAATCGGTTTACTAATAACAGTGTAGAGATGGAGCGAGAGAGCACTTGTGCGCATGCAGCTTGCGATCAAGTCCAGATTAGCCGTAGAGTGATTCTAGATAGTATCTTCATTATCTCGAGATTAACTCAATACGCCAGGCTTACTCCCTATTAAAGCTGTGTGCATTGAATAGCTGGACGTTCCGCAGAGACGCATTAATTAATAAATTAATGTTATGAACGATTAATTTAATATTTGATGGAATCAATTGTTACAGATACATTATTCCAATTTATTTCTGCATATTGCAAATAGATAACAATACGTAAAGAAAAACGATATATAATATCTAGCTTGAGTTGATATTGCTGTAAGATAATGTTCCTGATAAGGGATAATCCGTCGTGAACACGCGAAAAATCGACAATTGTCACAATAGTCCCTTGTAGCGTTCGAAAATCGAGATACGGAATGCGTTATGACGGGCCATCTTGCCATCTTGATGCAATATACATTGACAAAGCTGGTCTCTCCTCCAGTGAGATTGATATGGCAAGTCCATGTTTCCAAATTAGCTGCGTATTTGGCACCAGAGTGACGTTGACTAGCAGGTTCCCGGAATAATCTACGATCTTATATACGTGTCAATCTGTTATCTCATGTACGATAATAATTGTTATGGAACGTTGCAACTTTCCACTGCAAACCGGCAAATATAATCTTGCAATTTAATATTTTCTCAGATCGTGACGCGTCTATTTCTTAATTCTTCAACGAGTTTGTAAATAAGGACTGCTTTCTACGTTCAGCTGGCAGGTGAAAACTTCGCGTTTCCGATACTTTGATACTTTTCCATTAACCCAGATTTGGCTATAAAGAGTATAAGAACATTATATAACAATTGACGAACATCGTTCATCTCTACTTCACAAGAGAAGATATTTATCTTAAGTATTTATCTTAAGCCAAGTATTTATCTTAAGAAGAGGGGGCGTGATTCTCTGGATAGAGTTTAGCCCAATAAATAGTTTCTAAAGAGATGTTCGCTTGCGATCTTCCATTTCTCGAAAAAAAAGGCGAAAAAGTTCGTACGTTACATATTACTTTTGACAGAAATATATTATTATTCGCATCTTTATCTTCTTCTAAAGAAAATATGATTCAACACCGGTTTCTTCTCACAATTATATATAAACGCAACAAATATAATTATTTGATATAATTCTATTGTCAAGTACGAAACTGACGATAATGTAACAATTATTAGAACCGTAAAAATTAAAACGCGAAAAAGTATACATTTTGTTATATTTACGTTACATTAAAAAATGTAAAGATATGTTAATGCAACGTGATTGTTAATGTCTAGTAGTATCATTTGGCACAAGGAGAACGCTCACATCTTAAGTCGCGATACGACAAACGAGCGAGGAAATAATTGAATAATCGCGATACAGTGTCGTTTTTGTTTCGCCTTTTCTATTATTTCCGCATTTGGAAGGTAATGATGCGCGCAACATACCGAAATTTGCGCATGCGGTTTACCACAAATGTCGTTGATGACGTAAATTGCAGCTGCAGTTTCATTGACAGTCCGGAAATTTCGGTGGCGTACTCGGTGCATATACATATAGTACTACACGAAAGTGAAACTCGGTCGTGCCGCGGTTCACTCCTGTTCTAATCTTCTAATTGCGTTTCCTGACGTACGTCAGTGGGAGTTCGGCGCGATATACTTTATCAGTTTTGTAATGAAATCTGAGGGGGGACAGAAACGTATACATATATTCGGAAAATGCATTATCATTTCAGTTTTCCATCCCCCGAAGAGGGGGACGGGCTTAACCGGATTCATCAGCGAAAGCTGATGTGCGTTCATCGGATAATTCCGAAATTGATTTATGGCGAAATAAACTCCCCGAAATTTTTAAGCTCGCAACGAAATTTCCGACGAGCACGCGCGTTCGCCGAGTCGCTTGACAAACGGAATTGTAAACCCAAATATTGATTGGAATATTGTGAGAAATCAGAATAGAGGGCGGAAACAATGGGGTTACGTGGTTTGAGAATTTAAAACTGTATTGTGCGAAACGATATATTGTTACGCGTTCTCGCGACGCGTTGCGCGGATTTTTAATGTTAAAGGTCGAAATTCCTTTTATGAGGCGCGGCCCGACGAAATCCTAATTTCCACCACTCGATACCGCGCCCGTTTTAACGGACCATATTTTTATGGTATCGCTGAACGAGAGTCTCCGCCAATCAGCGACGCCGCGCTGCTTGTCGTTTTATGATATCCCGCGCTAACGTTTGCGCTGTTATCGTCGACGACGTGTTATTTAATTTCCATTCGACAGAGCAGCACTTGAAATTTTTATTCCGCGCTGATAAAAAGCCTTGATTTTAAATGGAAATCTCTGTTAACGAAATTCAAATAATTCTCGAACCGCATCTCATTATAGAAGTTGAATATTATCAAAAATTATCACGATCCTGAAACGCGGTCTGCTACTAGGAAAATTTGCCCGTGGGAAAATTTGAACGTATACGTAATTGAAGCAGTTTTTACTTATACATTGCGGACAACTGGCCGAGTAAACCAATTTCGCGATCTTGTTTTCGTCAATCAATTCAACGAATTCAGAAGACGCATTACTATGTAATGTGTCCCAAAAATATTATAGAATCATATTTTAAACGCGGGTTAAATTTAAAAGTATAAGACATTTTTTTATAAAAATTCACTGTAAAGTAATGTGACGCAGGTGTTTTTAGACTGTGCCTTTTAACTTTAATTAGAAATAATGTTTTAATCAAAATTGTACGAGCTAAGGAGTTTATATTTTAGTAGGTTTATATTTTAGGAAGACGCAAGGCATTCGATATAAAAATAACTATTCATCACGAATTATTTAAATTAATTAAAAGATATAATTCACTGTATACTTTTGCGGCAACATTGCTGCTATACAAATTGATCGGAAAAGGGGTTTTTTCGTACAACGCGTTCTAATTGTCTGGATAGTCCTCGCGCGGGGAAGCAAGCGCTACCGAGTCATTTCATCTGTCACATCGGCGCGTTCTTTCCCCAAGGGCGCGCGAAGACCAACGACTGACAGAGGGAAAAGAGAAGGTAACTGAGCGATTGCTGCAATTTATGGCGTTGTTACGTCGGCTCAGCCCCAAAAATACGTCCCCGGCACGTAATGAGGTTGTATACGAAGAAGAAGCTCCATGCTAAATCTCCTGTCGCAGCTCGCATTACTTATTCCGTTCGCGACTACGGGAACACTCGAGGCGTCGCCGAGGGAACGCGCGTGTTTTTTCGCCGGGCGCGCGATCTCCGTCACCGCGTCTCCTTCGCCGTCCTTTTTACGAACTCCATGCCTGCGGTTCCTTCGCTTTCGACAAACCTGGTTCTGTTTGCACGAGCAATTCTCCTCCGGGTCTCTCTTTCTCCGGCGGGAGCCGAATGTCAACCGCCGCTGCGTCAACAGCGGGGCCCCATCGGAGGATCTCGGCGGAATCGTAAACACATCCGTTCCCTGTTCACACGCGATTTTTCGCCCACGCCCGCCAGGATTCCGGGTGCTTAATAAGAATTTCTGCTCGCGCACGAGCGAGCTTCGAGCGGGGCCGTACATTGAGAATTTAGGATTAAGAAAGCGCTAATACATGGCGCGGCGGTTCTCCTCTTTAATTTATTTAGCCCCTGTAAGTAGCCTCTACGTAACCAACCAACGTGGCGGTGGTCCCTAACGTGTTATCTTTTATCCGTTCTTTACAAGCTTAAGCAAAACGTGGCTGCTTCTAAATAACTGCGAAAGGAGGCAAAATGCTGCATTAAAATAAAGAGGGCTGGAAGTAAATTATTTCGTGATATTAGAAATAGCTAGTGAAATGCCGCGAGGAACAGAATTTACGTTTCAATTGGAAAGAGTGCAGAAAATAGCGAAAGAGAGAACGAACGCTCTAATGCATTTTTATAATTTATCCGCGATTATGGATCGTTTCCAGCGTAGTCCCTGAAAAATTCAATGGACGCTTCCGCCTGCTGCATGACTCCGTCATCCGCGCTTTAACCGACTCTGGAAAAATGGTTGAACCGTGTCCAGAATTTCCGCGGTGTTCTTAAAAGTGGGGGTCAAACGAGTGTTAATTTAAACTGCCGTTATTACGTAGAATGGGCAGCTTCTGTCGTTTCGCGCCAACTCTGTGCATTATACTTCTGTAAATGGCAGTTTCGTACATTGGACGTTACAAACACACACACACTCTTCCTCTTTGCTTGGGGAAACTGCAGTTCGCGCACGAGACGAATCTACCGAAGGAACCGCGATTATTTCAGACGAAACTGCGTACGCTGCGAAAAGTCATTCTTCGCGAATTACATGTCCAGCTCGCGGCGCAGGCGTAATGAAAGGCAATTTAAAACGTGGAAAGAGCAAACTTGTGATGAACGCATCTCGGCCTTTAATTAATGGAACTTGGCCCTCGGACACCCGTATTCGCGCGAAGATGCGCCGACGAGGAGGAGCGGGCGCGCGAGGGTTCTACTCTTCCGGAGAAACTCGTTTAGGTCTACGCGTTTCGGTGTAGGTCCGAAGTTTCCATTACGCTCTACTCGCCGAAAAGCTCCCCTGTCCCGTAACTTCAAAGGGATTTCGAAACTTTTTGTCAAGCGGCCCGGCGTTATTTCTCTGTTAGCTGGTTGGTACCGTTCGTTCCAAAGCGTACGATGTAAAAGTAATTTAGGGAGCCCGCTCGTTCCGTTGCTCGGTCCGTGTATATTTATGAAGTAGCTCGTAACTGCGCGGGATATACGCGGTATATTGGAAATAACTTTGATCTAACAGACTGGGAATCGCGCGGATAGTTCCAACGGCGCCGTCCCTTTGCGCGATTTTCACCACTTCCGTGATCTTGACGAATCCTTTGTCGCCGGGCGAAGATTCGCAATACAATCTCTCATCCACGCGGACGCAGCTGTTTAACGAGCCCTTCGCAAAGAGAATGATTCCGAAAATCTGAAACGGACTTGCGGGACTCTCGGAAAAAAAGGTGCCCGTAATTTTCACGTACTTAAACGTGTACACACATGATTAAATTTTGCCACTGCATGTGAGACGGTAGAATGCTTTCTGAATGATGGAAACGTGAAACTATCAGTTTGTCATTGTTACGTGTTCATAAAGTATTGAATTATGACGTGTTAAAGATTTAATACCGCTAATGTACTCATTCACTTATTTGCTAGACTTCTCTAGATTCCCTTGTTTTCAACGAGGCGTAATCGATATGTGATAACTCCGTTAAATTTTCTCACGCTGCAAACCTTGCGTTTTCGCCGATCAAAACTTGAGAAACTTGCCTCGTATCGAGAACAGCTTGATCGAAGTTTCAAAGAAATTTCTCAAGTGTTTGTCAAGCGTACAACGTTATTTCGAGGTGCTCGTGTGTTATTTCTTAGAAGTAGGATCGTTTCAGAGCGCGGGCCATCGCTGAAGCGATCGCTGAAACACCTTTCCATTACATAACTGTCCCAAAATAACACAAGAATGAAATTGTCTCTCGTTTTTTATGTTTCATTTTATTGTACAATCTTATATTTTCCCCGCTATAAATGTTTTCGTAAGGAAAGTCTCTTCTTTTGCTTCCGCGACGTTTTAGATTTGTTCCGAAGCACGCATACGCCAACACATTTTATCAGATTTCAATGCTGCTCGCATTCTTGATCCCACGTCTAAGAATTGTCATTCGCTCGAGCCGGCGAAATACCGCCAGGTCGATTCTATTCTACTGCCTGCACAAGTTTCAAAGTCAACGTAAAGAGAGACATCCAACGCATGCTTGGCTGCTCACCCGGTATATAGGGCTGGTGGTGGTAGCTCGAAGCCATGGCACGTAAAATCTTTATTTTTGTTAGAAAACAGGAAGCGGGAAAACGAACACGTCTCGAGACCTGGAGCTCTATCGGATGCGGATACGTTTATCCGTTCGCGCTGTGCCACACTTGCAAGTTGTTCGTTACTTGAACTCGGGGACTCCCTAACAGGATAGCCCTTAAAATAAGAGCGTCAAGTTCCTGTTAACGCGTGTCCATGTACACGCGTTTTTTAAGGGCGTAGCTCGATGAATAGAGCGCTCGAAGAAAAAAAAGGCATTAAGTTGATCCTAACTTCTGCTTATCAAGATTTACATTGAACTCTCAATGCTGAAACTTTCGCGGTTGCGAGCCGAAGTTAACGTTTGACGAAACTTCAGTTAAAATAAAAAGATTCGACTCTCTCGTTCTCTCTCTCTTTTTTTTCTGTTTCTCTCTCGTCCCGCGTAACCACAAATCGATTTTTTGCGGAGCAAGATACGCGTGTGTACGAAACGCTTCGTGATTTATCCAATTGTTCGATGTGAAATTTTTCTCTTATCGTAGTAAAATTCCTTCGTCAGTCATTCTCGCTATCCCGGCGTCGATGAAAAATGTATTTAACGGGCGTTCGTACGTCTATATTCGCGGAACGCTTGGAAACCCCGAGGCGTTGTCGTCGTTGGTAAAAAGTTTATTTCCGGCCGCGACGAACGGAAACTTGGAAATGAAAAGGCTCCGAGACAAAATTTCACGTCACCGCCAGGGACTCACTTATTCATTGCGTCACGTCGTTCGCGCGTTCTCGCGACATTCGGGACGCGAAACTGAAGTCTCGCGACACATGGAGCGTACATTGTTGTCGGTTCCCTCCTGTGCTATCTTGCGAAACGAGGCTCCTTGCAGATTTATCGTCGCGCGAGAAATAACCGCGTATAATGTGATCTGAAATACGGAGATCTCTCTGATTGCAAAATTCCGTGGTGAATCTACAATCTGCAATCCGCGTGTTGAAGTAGTGCGCGGGGCAACGAAACGCGAGCCCTAAGTCCACAGAAATGTTGTTGGATCCCTGACGGACTACCTTGCCTACTGCTGTGCGTGTTCTGCCTGCAACAATGCTTGTTGCAAGCTATCTGGTTGTCTGCTTTCACTGATAGATCTCGTGCTGTTTTCTGTGCGTGTCTCGTTATACATGTAACAAACGTAAGGTTCTATCGTTTGTACTTTGCAAGAAATTTTCAGAAATTGCATCTGTAAGACGAAAATAACTTTTATGCATTCTTCGCTGACGTTTGTTGACACAGAGAAAATCTTTCCACGAAAGCTTTTTACGAGATGCGCAGTGATAAAGAAATTTGTACTCTTACATTTATCTGTGTAGCGTTGAGTGTGTATAACATTGGAGAGACTTTGTAATAGTTTCGTTCTTTCTTCGTGTGTCTCAACTTTACCCGTTATTTTATAAATGTATTGAGACAATTATATTATATGTAATTGACAAGTTGTAAGAACGCTGACATTTTGATCAGATGCGATTATATTTGGTATCTTCAGCGCTACTCCCCCCCTTTTGTTTTCCAGAAAATACTCAAGAAACAGTAAGACTTTAGCCTAGGCAACGTTATTTCACGGTAACCGCTTCCGTTGTTTGTAGCCGGTGTAGTCAGTAAGTTTACCTGCTAAGGAGGACATTTAACTCCCCTCGAAGTCGCGACCGCGTTAAAATAGTTATTGCACCGGTGCCGATCTTCGTCGGTCTCACTTTGTACGTGAAGTTAGAACCGGGGGGTAAATTGCGCAGCGTGCATAAGAAACCCTATTTTACTCCGTCCGTCGTCGCCGGCGCGCCGGTAACGCAGAAATGAACGCGTTTTACAATGCAACTTGTTTATGAGCTGTTTTACACGCGGTTACGCTCGCTTTTCTTCCCGCAACGGCATCCGTTTGCACGCCGGTAACGCAAGGCCACTTCTCTGAAAACGGTAAGGCGACATCTTGGTCAGAGCTGTCAGGGTGAGAATACAATGTGTGACGGAAACTCTTTTACGTATCTACTCTTTCCAACTGGATGCATTGGCACAAATCCGCAGGGGGAGATTGATCCGCATAATCCTTTGGGTTTAACAAATTCATGGGCCCGAGTTCAACTGCGGACACTCACACACAGGGGCACGCTCACAAACGACGAAAAAACCGAGGAAAAGAGGAATAATGAGCAAAGAGAGAGGTTAAATAGGAGAGAAGATTGGATTTAGTGTTGAAAATGTTATATGATGGGATAAGTAGAAAGTGCAACGGCGAAAGAGACCTTGCCCTATATAACCCAAAGGAAGGGTTGAAGGCACCAATTCCCTCTTCCATGGCAAGGGACGTGGCAAAAAGATAGAAAAATGCATTGGCACGAAAGGAATTGTATTAATATATTCAATTGTGTCGCGTAAAGTACAAACTAGATACGGCACATATCGTACCTAATTGTTTTTCACAAGAATTAAAGTTATATCTCATACAATTAAAATTTTAGAATGTAATATTACATTACAGTTTTTGCTCTTATATTTTCAATTGTTTACTTGCACGCGTGACCTTTTTAATGCGATTTAAATTAAATCAATTTTATTTTTAGCTATATCTTTGCGTTGTTTTCAACATGATAGAGTCTCGATTGAAACTACCTTATGCATTTTAAGTTTTCAGTTCTTTCACAGTATAAAAAAAACCGTGATGCTACACTTTTAGAAATACTAGTCGCTTATTAATGCACAGGCTAAAAAACTTTTTTCAAAGTCAGTCGATAAATTATCACTGAAAAAGAGCGAAAAGTCACTGCAGATCGCTATACTTATAACTATTGATCAGTGACTATTCACTACTTCACTTTTCAGTGATAATCCACTGATTGACTTTAGCGGAGAAGATTTATTGCTACATTTTTGCATATTTTCTCTGTGTTTCAACGTTAGACAAGACACGATCTAAAATGATGTATGTTTCTTTCACTACTAATACCCAATATATGTAGCTGCAATGACGGATCTCAGGAGATATTTTATCGATTTTTTTTTCATCACAGCTGTTGAAATATTCATTAAGCTAACGTTGCATTTTCCAGACTCCACCCTCCGAGCGGTGCGAGTTTGCTCGGTACAATGAAATTTCGCGAGCGTGTATCCCTGTGTCCGCGTTGCCCCGCGTGTATCCCGCAGGTCGAGTGCTCGAAATGCGGATATCCGGCCGCGCATCGAGCCAAACTAACTCGAACGGCATTAGAGTCGGTGGCAGCGTTAAACGGTAGCGGCTGGCACCTTCGCGTGACCGCAGCCACGCTGAACCGCGCCGAGCTGAGCGGAGCTGAGCCGGGCCGAGCCGAGCCGAGCCGCGCGATTTGATTTATGAATCAGCCGCTCGTCAGTAGCTGGTATCCCGACAAGTTAGTGACGGGTCAGTTATGGTTCATCGTTGTAGTAGTGGAGCTTATAGACGCGCGCACGCTACATGGTGATGTAACTAGTCCGTACCTCCCCCGCTCACCCGCGAACCGGTCTGCCCCCTCGATTACGGATGCGGACCCCTCCGGCTAACAAGCCATTCGAACTTCGCCGCAGCACCCGCCCCGGGGAAACCCCGTGGCCTCTTCTCTCCTGATAGAGTGCGAAACTTACTTGCTTCCTCCTCCTCCGCCTCTTCCTTCTTCTCCTATCAACCCTCGCGCTTGTTCTCTATATAGACAACATGACACCCGTTTATCCGTGCGCGCCCTCACAGACAACGTCTCTCTCTTCCTCTCTGTCTGTACAGCGCACGACGCGTGGAAAGCCGAGTTATTCGAGGGTGATGGATTGTTTGATTAGTATTAGTTCGGCCCGAGCCGAGCGACACCGCGTGGCACCGCGCTACCCTTATCTGCGTGATCGAATTAAGACTTGATTGTTGGCGTACACGTTGAGGAAAATTTCATTGCATAGATATATCGGTTTTCTAGTTCCTTTTTTACCGCATGGTCTATCTTTACGTTATGTTGTACGTAGATAAATTCTGGCCTCTTGTCGTGAGGAAATTCTAAAGAGAACCGAGGTTCTCTCTTGTTTCTGGGACAACGATGCTTTTTCTTCAGAATATAACGGGATCGAGTTTAATTTGTCGCGCCACAAATGTACGCTCAGAAATATAGACGGTTTTCGAGAAATCTGTTGATTTCGGACAACGTCCTTAATTGCGGCAAAAACGTCTGCATTCCGGGCAACGTCATACAAGATTCGGGGCACGGTGCAGGAATCCGCCACTTGACTTAACCGTGTTACATCTTAATTAAAGTTCTGCATTCCGATGTTAAGGGATGGCTGTCTTCCCGATTGCTAGTGGACGCCTCCGGCTAACAAGCTATTCCAAGTTTATTGCTGTATCATGGAGAAACCACCGAGAGGTCTTCTCTCCTGATACAACACTCTGTGTCGCTTGCTATATAACCGGTCCGATGCTGCTTTATCAGACCGCATATAACGCCTTTGTCCCGATGCCAGTCGGCTTCTTTGAGCAGTAATATAGGCAACATTTGTGGGCGTTTACAAGATTGCATTATTGTTACTTTTCGCGTCTGTCTCTTGCGAAGAAGTGAGAGAGACACATAGAGATTATATAAAAAAGAACCTAAGAGAATCTCATTTCCTGCGTTTTCTTTCCACTTAGATTAGTCCTCCTTTTGCGGAAGCGTAATATGAAAAGAACACAAACACACACACACACGCACATATCAAATTCTCTTTTACTTTCTCATAAAGTATGGAGATTGTGTTTGTATTTGAATATTTACAGGAGTAATTAGGTCGCGCGGTAAATGCATTATTATAAATCCATTAATAACTCCCTACTCGTGTAAATTTAAAAACCACCGCCTCTTCGACGTTTGACATCATGTTACATGCAATTAAGCTGGAAGTGTTTTCGGAGAAAAAGAAAGAAAATGCGCGCTCTGGCTCGATAATTGCGTTACCCGATCATGAGGCGCGCCTGGAAATATTGATGACCGCGCAGCTCTTTGTACAATTAAAAAGAGCAATACTCTATGCACACTCAATTTGCGCGCTCGTGGGAATTCAGCGGCATACGGTTGCAAATTCGCGGGTAATTACCGCGTGAAGTACCGCTAGCCAAACATCACGTAGTCTTTAGCGGATGCATCGTGCGACGCGCGTCCTGCATTTTTAAAGCCGTGATTGCGCGGGGGAAAAATGCACTGCCGGGGAGCGCCTCGTTCGGCGTGTGTCACGATTTTTCGTATTTTCTCATTGTCCCGCTCCAACGCGAGTTTCTTTTCACCTTCTACATACTTCACCGGATTACCCGCGAAAAAATATTTCCGTGCTTTATTTGTCCGCCCGGACAATTCCGACGGAGGAAGGACTCGTTAACATTTCACAAGAAAGGAATATAGACACTTTTTTCACAAGAGTAAATTGCGTAAAAAGAGATGTGTACTTTTCTCGGTTAATACGTTGTGCATGAATTTAGTACGACATCTTTAGTTGCGCTTTTCTTCTCGTGTTTTTTTTCTCTCAAAATCATCAGATTTCTCGTGAAACAATGTACGCTGCAGATGAAGAATTTTTCGTAGAAATTTATCTAAAAGGAGGGTAAAAGAATATCTTTATATAAATGATTTAGACACACATATTGTAATTATAATTAATATGTCATGTCAATCAATTGCGAAGAGAATTTTAATATCTTCTCAGTTCTAATTATATTTTTCAAAAAAGCACAAGTCATTATAGTCTCGATGCTCAGTTGTTAAATCAAGAAGATAACTTAATGTTACAGCAAAGCGCTCTGGATCTTTCGTGCAGCCTGTTTAGTCTTTGTGCATCTTCATGATTCTCGTACAGTAAACGGAAAGTTTCTGTATTTAATTAGTGTATGCGAGTTGTGCACGATTCGCAGAAAAATTCTTTTGAAAGCGCACGAGCTTGCGGACATCGATAAACACAGATATACAGGGTAAATCGGCCATCCTGCAGGTATTCCATTTCTCGTGCCCTTTGACTCCGCTCGTTGATATTACGCATCGGCTAATATTGCTCGCGACTTGCATTATTAATGAAATGGCGCGAAAGTCCGCTTTCGCTGTCAATCTCTATTCGGGCGTTTCTGGATTTTCGAAACACGTACCGTGTGCACAAGTGTTATACTTTTATAACGACCTCCCGAGCGCGTCCCTCTGAGCACTTTTATGCGCGAATGCGACGCCCCGTGTCTCACGAGTTCCCTCGTCGTTTTACTCTTGTCAATATATACGAAGAACAAGCCGGCGGCGATAACCGCGCACGTTCGTTTTCGCTAATGGAGTACTCGTGTGATTTCTTTTCCTTTTACTTCGCCGCCGGTGAAGTGAGGAACATTCTTAAAAGGGTACTGTGGAATCCGCGCGCGCCAGTAGGAGGATTAGCACATCGTACATTAAATAATTAACGACGGCTGCATCGCGAAAATCTTGTCTTTTCCCGATCGAGGTAAACTATCAGAATGTGACTTGCACGAACTTGCGTATGTTTTGCCTTGATTTACGTGAATCCGAAACTCTTCTCCGCGCGGCTAAGTGCATTACGAATATTAATTATTGTCTACTTTTGCGACAATTTATTGATGTAAAAAGATTAAATCGTGATCTCTCGAAAAAAACAGTCTGGTCGCATAAAAGTAATCATATAATTTATAACTTTGGAAATAAATCTTTTCTGAAGACTTCACTTATGTTTACTTTGCAAGAGATAATTTGACAAAAGTTTTATACATATTTGCCCAACGAACCACACTCCACTATCACAGTTTGCACTTTTATAAAAACGGTGAGAACGTTCGTCATTATTATACCATAAACTTGTGTAACAGTTTCCAATTAATTTTGTCTGTTCTCTGTCTCGCGGTGCTTTTAGTCGATCAATAATGGAAATTTTAAGTAATTACTGACTGCTCTGCATGCTAATCGAGCAATTGGGTCAAGCGTTCTAAAGAATTTTTTACGTTCGTGACGACGTCGCTACATCGCGTATCTTTCATCTTTCAATTTTTCATTCTTCAATTTACTACGTTTTGTACGAGTATTATACATTACGAGATACAATACTTATTCATGATCGTCCCACGCTGTGAGAGATACATTGAAGCACAGTTACTTCCATACAATACATACCGATTTTATATCACGAGTATTTTGATGTCAAATCTACCAACTTTACTTAACTATTTGCGGACTTCTGGCAGAATTGTGTAAAATGTATTAAATTGCATTTCATCGATACGTTTGCAATTCTAAAGCTAAACCGGAATGGCTGTCACTCTAATTACAATAATGGGCGTATCGAATTAAAAAAAATGTTGTTAACTGAAACAACGAAGCGCCAGCAATAGTAGAGAGATCGGTCCCTTCTCTTATTTTGCTGATGATCGCGTTCGAAGAATCGTTAAAAATTCAGAGGAACAATTCTCCTACCTACATTTCCACTGTGCGCGCTTCCGTTGCAAGCGCGCAAAACACATGTATCGCGTGGCAAAGTGTCGACTACGTTTCAGGTCGCGATCTGTGACGCGATCGGTAACGGTTTCAAACGTGAGTCGCGCTCGCTTTTGAGAATAGAGCAACCAGAGTAATTCACGCCAATTAATCTCGCTCTTTGCGGCAAGACATGCCGACACATTGCAAACACGGTGGTACACATGCCGCGAAACTCTAATTGCACGAGTGCTGCGAGAACGGGAACTTTGCTACGTCGACCGTGTCGCCAGCGAACAATTGCGCGTGTAGACGTTGCATTATTAGCCACGGAATACCGTCGCAGTAGAGATTACGCATCGATTATTCCCGATTAGATCTGGCCGGTAATAATGTACTGCTCGGCTTTGACTTTGAATATACTTTTGCCGAGAACAGAAGTAGAACGATAATACTTAGCCGATACTTAGTCTCTTAACAGTTAACTTTGTTAGTTCGGAGCAATTAACAAAGTCGACTTATCTAAAAGGGCTAGGAAGTCGGTATTTTTTTTACATTTTTACGAAAGTCAACAACGGGCAGATTGTATTTCTCAAGTAACGAGCGCATCTCATTGTCATTGAATAATTATAGCATGGAATTGCGAATTCTAGAATTATTCTGCACAAGTTGCATGCAGAAAAGTATATAATTCATGGCAACATGTTCCAACTCTGTTCTCTTTGCTGGTAAATCATTTTCCGCATCTTGTTTGCGCAAAACTTATGTATCGCCTTATGTATTATGTGTCGGTGTTCTCAGACCTTCGTCTTCTTTCACGGTGTAAGTATACGCGAGCGACAAATAATGTAGTTTTTGAATTTTTGATGTACTTGTACACCTGGGTACAACTTGAAACTCAAGACGTTTCGTTGAACGAAATTTATTCTACATGATACACTTTCAAGTGATGATATGATTTGTTATAAATATTATCTTAATATTGCAATAACGCAAAAATAGACCTTGTTCTTTCGTGTGACGATAATTTGTGTATTGTCCCGAATAATCGATCGAGAATATCTATTTCAAAATTAACTTGACGTAATGCGATTTCGTTTCTATTTGTGCTTAATTATAATCGATATATACGGGATTAATGTCTTTTAAAAACAACTAAATACATTTTTCTGTATAAGGATTAAGTATTTGAGAAAGAAAGATAACCTTTTAAATTAAAATTTATCAATAATGTAGAGATGTCCAGAGATTTCTTTATTTCTCATTTTCTTTTTTCAACGAAATTTTAGTTCGATACTTTAATCGTAAAGACATTTAATGCTAAATATTAAAACGGTGCGCCGAAACGCGACGGCTAATGCTATAGTTGTTTTTAATTTAAAGTTAAAATTCATAGAAATGACGAGGAATTTAAAACATTCTAGAACATGGTTACGTCGATCTAGAGAAAAGTCGATGTACTGCTTTTCACGTGCCTGGTATAATCCATTTGCGATTTAATCATCCATATTCAAAGCACTGTGAGAACGATAATCCCAAAGTATTCCGGTAATTCCAGCTGAATTTGCAGCTGCTTTGTGAGTCAACGATAATTACTAGCGGAAAAGTCATGATGGATCTTTGCTTGAGGTGGAATACTAGCGAGGGAAAGAAAGAGGAAGATAAGAGAGGGAGAGAGAGAGAATCAAATTCGCCGGAAATCTGCGCAAATCGGTTGGAAAGCGGGCAAGTTCGCTCAGAGTGCAAACTTTACAGCGAGGTACCGCGTGCGAGCTGCAAGTACAATTCATTTCGGCCGCACCGATAATTATAGCGATTTATTCGTGGCGAACGGGTGCCGTTAATTCAAGTCGCGGCATAACGCGTGCGCATACGTCACCGGAATAAATTATGCAAACCGAGGATGTGGGCCGAGCTGGTGGGCCGGAAGACTATACAAGTAAAGGAAGGGATGAAAACGCAAATTGATATTATCAATATTCGTTGCTGATATATAATGCGATATACATAATGCGTATAATATGCAACTTTTGAAGAAAAAAAACAGAATAATCATTGAATATTTTTTTAATCGATCATAAAGCTCACATTTTAGAAATTATTGAGTTTTTGCTGATATTAATCGTACAACTTAAGTGAGACAATATCTATGAAGATTAGGCTACGCCCTATGGTATTCGTACATAAGTTACCGTCGGTTATTAATATATTTTTCTAATGGTATCGGTATCAAAAAGGTTTACGGTCGATACGTATCGCTGAATCTCTTTGGGCTTATAGGACATCCATTAAAAGCCATAATTTTAAAACGAGCACGCCGGATTGATATGTGAAATGCAATCGCACGAGGCGAGCTTTGTCGCTGCTATCCACTCTCGTCATTATCTCTCCAAACCTCGTTTCGGATCCCTAAAACCCAAAGGGGATTTAGCGAGCAGCACTTCATAACTGAGAGCCACCTGCCCCTGCATGTAGAAATCGTGTAATTAATCACGACTGTATAATAAACGTCGATGAGATGTCATTTCGAAAAATCAGATCGCACTATTTCTGTCGTTGAGATTTATTTATCTGTATACCGCGTGTCATTTGGACACGGAGCAAACTAATATGGACGGAAGTTTATCGTGATACGAGTTTCCACGAGCTATTTCCCCTTTTGTTTTATTTTTTTTGCGTGCTAAAATTAAAACCGAAACGCAGAGAACAATATAACATACCTTTACCTCACGATACCTTACTCTTTTAAAACAGGAGAATTATACAATGATGTTTTCGCAATTATAACTTGGCGAGCAACCATAACAATCCAGTCGGCAAAGATAGTAGTCTATCGTTATCTTATTATAAAAAGAATCTATGCAACATGAGGAGAAGCGAATTACAGTTATATTATTTAAAAATATCTTCAAATCTGTCCGATCGATTTTCGAAGTAGTATATCTTTACGCGAAAATACTATTTATTAAAGAATGTCTTGAAATACAATCCTAATCCCTTGCGACATGAGATCGATATCGATATTGAAATTTTTCATTAATAATCAGCAAGACAGTAACAAACTTATCGGATGGTTCCCGACGGTCGATTTAGAGTTCTATTTTAAAGTTAGTCGCGATTACGGGGCGTAATGAGAGCATGCTGACAAGTTGTCGTTGATACGAAACGCCTTTGCATTAATTTTCTCGCCAGTTTCGTATACGTCAGTAGTCTTTAGTTAGACTCAATTCGAACAGCGTTGCCGTTTACAGAACAAATGATTCAATTAGAAAAGTAGAGAAATACTTTACAAAGTAGTCGACAGAAAGTTATTTTTGTACTTTTATACCTTTTTTGGTACTATAAAAACTGCAAAGTACGTGTTTTATATAATTTGACACATTTGAAGTAACGTTTCTCTTGTTCTCTTCATTCGATTATAAAAGGTCGACAAAATAAGCTAAGTGACTGCTCCGAAATACATAAGATATGCATAAGTGCATCGTTTGGCAAACTGTGAAAACAGAGTTCTCTACGACGCATTGCACCGTGAAGTAAATCCAAAATGATTATGCAAGCAAAATAGAAAATAAGGTCGTCAAACCGAGTATCCGTATAAAATTGCCGTCACTGCTGCATTATTCAAGTAAGACTAATTACGAATTATTATCGCGTATTATTAATATGATTAATACTTCAATTATGGGAATTACATAAATGCTCTTACATGATTATATCTGTGCGAACATATTATTATTAACAGTGCTATTTATGCTAATTATAATTGATAAATACACGACAAATTTCTTGTAAAAAATTAAATAAATTTTCCTCTTAAAGACTAATTAAGAAAGAAAGATTATCTTTTAAATTGTAATTAATCGTGTTCGAGTGATTTGAATCTGCACGAGTGAATGTTTGGAAATTTGTAATAATCGTCGAGTGAGCAGCAATGAGTAATTATGTATTTCGTTTCTCATATCTATTTCGTTGGCTTTAATTAAATTTGTGACGACTCGATATCGTTGACAATTGTGCTTTGTCCTTCATGTCCTCTTGACCTAATTAATCGGGGTAAAGTAGAGATTTCTTATTCACTTTACTGTTTCCTCACCAGTATCGAAATCTCGAAAATTGACGTCTGAAATTCTCGAACCGATGTTGCTAACGGTACAATGTTAACAAAAAGCACGACAAGGAAGAAAGGTGGCAATTTGCTGAAGCAGCTCTTCGAATGCTCGTGATTTGACTGCCGCGATAACAATGCTTACTGCGAAATTAGTCGGTCGAATTTTATCTAAGATCACGCTAACCCTCTTCAATCCTCCCTTCCGACTCGATCGATGATACGTCAAGCATGGGATACGTTGAAGGATACCTCGTTCAGCTTCGTACGTCGATTTTCACGAAGAACAGTCTTACTTTACGTACATATACATGTGCGCCGTTCTCGACTACGTCGGACGTCGCCGTCGTTCGAACGCAGTTGCGGATCGCAGTCACGCGGGAAATTCTCTTCTCGAAATTCCAGGAGCTCTCCTGCGGGACAGCTTCGACTTCCGGTTACGGGAACGTCGGTGGACCACCGTAATGGATCCAAGTCCCGCGCATGCAATTATTATAATGGGCGCTCGGCGCGACGATATAACTTGATTTGGTCCACCCTACTGTGGAACGCCGACGGTACCGACGACAACAATGACAACTACGACGACGACGGCGACGAGGCGTTAGCATTATAGTTTGGTCCATGGAGAACGCTATTGTCTATCGTTGTCTACTGTACGCGTTATGTTTCCGCTCTTTGACGCGTGATTGGACAATCTGAGAGGCTACTTCGTCCCGCGATTACCCGCGGGACCCGTGATGGCTGAGGGTGGTTTCGCATTAAATGTCCGCGATTTCACTTCATCGTTCTCTAATCCCACATCGGTATTGCGACCGTCGCGCGTCCAGAACTTTGCGATACTGTTAAACCGCGGAATTAGCGCGAACGTGGTTATCTCAGTTCGGTTACGATCGCGTATTAATCAGTTTGAGAGTAATTTTGAGAATAAACTGCAGCAAGTTGAGAGAGGTAACTTTAATGAATGGCAAATAACTGATCCAAAACGTATTACGCTACGAATTTGAAACTTCATCGGTTCGAGATTTTCAGACTTGACTGGATCGGGTCTGTATTCTACCATTTTTTTATTCCAACTTGTTTGTCGTCAATAGATTGAAAGACAGATTGTGTATAGGGTAATTTCATAAAAATAAAGTTACGTTCACCTGCACATTGGAAACGACGATTAAATGTTTTCGCAATTGTGCAACTCTGTTTTTATTTTAGAATGATGGGAGAATTTATATTCCTACGATATCGAAAAGGGAACAGCAAAGTAAATAAGGAATCTTTATTTTACTTTAATTTATATCAAACTGACAGAAATAAATTGAAAAATGCGGAGCACGCGTCGAAGCAAAATAATAACAAAATAATTAAAGTCAAAGTAATTACTATTGTAGCAATGACATCAAGTTATCGCGAATAACTATACGGACGATACAACCAGATAAATATAATATTACAAACGAAACATGTAATTATTGAGAATTGATCGAAATAATTAATTATTGTGTAATATTAGGTACACATTTTCGAATGCATAGATACCGAGTATTGTATACCTATGACACAAATTAGTGAATCAAAACCTTAATTGCCGTCGACTGTAGTCGTTCATTTATCGGAACATTTCTATGTTAGAGCAAAGAAGAGATTATATTTCGACATTTTACAAAATGAATGGCTACAAACGAGATTACAATGATAATCTATGGTAAGCTCTCTCGCTTAATGCTCGCACTCAGGTACTTTTCCAATATGTTACGTGCGATTGTAAATAATAACTGCATCTTTAAAGCGCGTTATCCTTGCTACGGTCGGCTCCCCCACATAAATTAATAATTAATTTAACCGATGATCCACCCGTAACAATAAAACATCGCTACGTATGAGGCAACCATACACACACCAACTACATTCTCTTATGTTTGCCTGATTTGCTGGCGCTTCGAGCAGCTTCAGAAATGGGTTAATCGTGGCGCTTGTTTAATTAATCGAATCTCGGTCCGCGTGTAGAACGTGCGTGGCGATCTGCAAAGTTACAACGGGAGTAATTGCACCCAAGGGTATCGAAGAAGCATAGCCAGTTACAAAAGTTTGTATTAAAACGTATATGTGTTAAAAATCATGGTGAAATTTTTCTCTGTACGATTTTCACAACATTTCCCGGATTTTTCCGTGCTTGTTAAAGGGGAAATTTTTTATTAGATCACTTTAATATGAATAATTCATTCTTTAATCTGTTAAAAAATTAATCTTTTCGATGATGCATTTTGTACAAGTTCTGCATTTCGGTTAGGATTTGGATTTTGTAGGATTTTTTATGAAATATGCTCTTTAGAAGAATAGAGAGAAAGAGATAATGGGAAGCCACGAAAGGGTGTTGAATAATACTTTATTATTTATTTAACTCAATCACATTTTCAACCTTATTATTTCGTCTAATTTTATTATCTTACGATTTTCGTTCGCGAACTGATTATTAAAATAAATTTGGGGTCAATTTTATGTAATTTTTTAGGTATGCATGCACCTAGCATATATCATATGTCCCTGTAAACTAAAATATTAACGCTAGATTCATAATTGATTCTCCGCGTACAGCGAATATAGAGCAATTAAAATATTTAATACTTTTTACCCAACGTATGCCACAAAATGCAAGAGACATTATCAGACATTGTTTCACTTGAATATTCATAATATTCAAGAGATATAATTGAATCGAAAAACAATGATTAGATTTGCACATAATTGATTGCGTTTGCAATAGTTTGTTTGCGACAGTTTTACCAACGCGATAATAGAAGTACGATAGCTTTTATCATTATCGATTATTGATTACGTTAAATGGTAATCCTGGAATCTACTCTAATATAATTTCATATTCTCCTCCTTGTTCATGTCCGTTCTTACAATGTTCTTGAAAGAGTGTCGTGAACTCATTTCTAAGTATATCCGTTTATTTATTCTTTGACGTTTCTATTGCAGTAGATGAATATAGGAATTCACGTACACGTATATTGATCTAATGTCGCATATTTTAATATCGAACATATGAAAATTCTTAAGTTTTCTAATTGAGTTGCAACGATGATCTCGCGCTCTTGCAAACAGTTTATCAATCTTGACTTTCACAATTGTCTCTTAGCGAGTACATCGTCGTAAAATAATTCGGTTTACGGAACAATTACTTCTTGTTGTTATTGTTACACGGAGCTCGCTTTCTCCGAGAGAGATATATATCTTCTTGTTATTATTGCACATCATCGTGTGGTGTGTGTGTGTGTGTGTGTGCGTGCGTGTATGCGCGCGTGCGTGTGTAAACGCAGCTCAAGGACCATTACCGCGTCGAGACGTCGATAGTGGCCCAGTAGATCGGATCTTGCCCGCCCTTGGAAATTCGTAGATGGACAGTAATTCTGGTAGTGAATAGAACAGTTGGTCGCTTGGTTTGCGGGCGCATTGTACTAACCAGTGTCAACATGTCCGCCATTTGCGCGGTGATGCACTATTTGAATAAGTGGTACAGCGTTGCGATATACGCGTTCTCAATTAAGGTGAGCGTCAGATGCCCTAAATATCGCTCCCTCGTGATTTAATGTGGAAAACATTTCTGACGAATTACGTCAAGTATCGTGGTGGCGTCTTCATTTTCGAATTCTTCGCTAAGGATTCGCACAGTCATATCGGGAGCGCGTTTCCGAGCACGATCAAAGAGATATATTTCATGCGATCAATATAGACGCACGTGTTTGAATTTACAACCAGATTCTGGTATAGTCCTAGCCGTGTGAGCAGAACCGAATTTGCGAATAGCATTTGTACGGTTCTCATTAGCATTTGTGTCTCTCGCTCGTCTCGCTTCCATGGCTCGTCCTCTCTGCTTCGATACCTCACTATGTGGCTACGCTTTGGTGTAATTGCATTGGCTGCGCGCTCATTTGAACGTCGTGCGATGAGCCATAGACCCGTAATAAGTAATTATACGCGCGATGATAGACACGTATTTGCGCGCTATGTAGAATATCGCGAAAAGAAGCAGCGCTGATTTCATTTGGGAAGAATGTACGTACGATAATCTCGTCCATTGCTTTCATAATATATTAATCTAAACTTATTAAAATGGTATGCACGGTAATAGTTTCTAAAGTACAAACATTAAAAAAAGAGTTGTAAAATATATATGAGAGATGTTCGAAGTAAGAAATGAGATCTAGATGTTCAAATAAGAGCTCGAGAGTAAAGTATAGAATGACATTCTCGGCAACATTCTTTTAGTCCTCTTAGTACGTATACCTTCTCACTTCGCTCTTTCAGTGCGGCCATTCTCGATATTTAAGACGCAACGTGGCAGTTTCCGTTGTCGACACTGTAAAACTTCTTTTGATTGCCACTTACGCCGATAAAAGGGCGCAGAGTTTTGCCCTCGAGTTTTGACTCACTCGAGTAGCGACCCTCGAAAGGAGTCTCGTTCGTGCGATTTTGATTTTGAAGCAGGCAGGCAGGTGGACATCGAGGGGATTAATTAAAAGAATTTAATAGAAATCTCGAGCGACAAGGTTTCTTTGGAGGGTCTTTCGTTTGTCGTTGGTCGGTTGGTGATAGCCGAGACGCAACAAGTTTTGATATGTTCCCGCAATATAACGCGATGGCGTAATGACTACATTTCTGCATCGTTGCCATTATCACAATAATAATCATGAATAACAAGATACAAAAGTCATTAAAATTTCAGTATTCATAAGTTGGCGAACAATACGCAAACGTTAGTTTCAAAATTTACAGAGTTTTCCTAAACAGCTTTTCATTCTGATGACTTTTGCAATTAGTACATTTTATTATTATTATTATTATTATTATTATTATTATTATGTTTATTGCTTTGCCATATACAATAAGGTGTTTTTTATATGTATAACGCGAATATGCCGGTGATAACAATAATCATTTCTTCAGCAAATTCTCTTTTCTGTTTCTCTCTTTCTCTGTTCTCAACAATGTAACTGTGAACCAACTTTTCCTAATGTCGTCATCTACTCAGTCGCAAACTTACTACATCATGCGATTTAAAGCGCATTTACTCTACGTGAACATCAGCGAACAAGTGAACAAATATTCGTCGATTTAAAAATATTAACAGACACGTTTGCTAAAAACAAAAATTAAAAATACATATACTATGTAACTTTAGTTATATTTATTATTTATTTCGGACTTTTTCTTCTTGAACGAATAATGATTTCTAATAACTTACGTAACAAAGTTTATTTCACATATAAATCAATAGTTAATGATAATCCAGGAATTTAGACATCATGAAGCATTCGTATTTGCAATAAATTTTCAATCGCGAATGCGACCGAGTAAACCCACTTGCCCTAAATGCATGTACATCACCGCGAATCTATTTGTTCGGTCGTATTTATAGCTCGCATTAAACGTAGCTTTAAACAGGCGACAAAGTCACGCATCTCTCTTAGTTTGCACGCAAATTATGCCGCACTTTACGTAGCCAAAGGGGCGCGCAAGCATACCGCAGATTCGCAGCTTCCGCGAGGTCGGCCGCGACGTGTGTCGCGAAATGCGCCTAGGGATGCGGGTCAACGATATCTCGGCCGCTTTGAATACTGCATTAAGTATCACTGCCGTCGTCGCCGCCAGACGCATCATGCTTCCGCGAACTATACGCGTCTCGTATCTACAAAACGGCGAGAGATTTCGCGAAATAAATAATATCGCCGGACATCAAAAATTCAACGGGCGAATCAGCGCCAGAAAAGCCGCCGTAATCAATACCGCGCGCGTTTCGGGGGATTTGTCGTGTTGAAGAGCTTTATTGGATACCCATCCGGAAATAATTTTTTTGTTGGAAATCGAAAACCACTGTACGTGCATTCCAATATGCCAGGATATGCGAAAAGGTTTTACTTTCGCGATTAGCAGCGAATGAGATATTTCTCGTTAGCTTGTATGTATGCCGAAATATCGTAGGGATTTTACAAAGCTTGTTACATGTGATGTAATCGCACTTAGAGATTGAAGAGAAGCATTATTCCTCATTAGACAAATTATCTGGAGATTAAAATGACAAAATCGCACGGGGATGCTGAAACCACGAAGTTAAAACAGAGAATACACGCTAGAAACTAAACCACCGTTGTAAAGTGTATTATAAAAATGAAAAATGTTCTCTTTTTTTGCATATATGATATCGAGATAGAAAAGAATTTTTCTTTCCTCCAAAATAATTTATGCCCTGTCTTCTCTTTGTTCATATTTATTGTATTATTTCCTCCGTTTTTGATTGTACTTTTATATCTTGCCATTTCGCTTCTAGAAAATATATGATAGGCATTCATTAGAGATCACGTGGCTGCCGAGATCTAAAATCTATACACGGGGCTACCAGAAACATAAATAATTCATTCAATTATATTTGCTATAGATTTTTACTTCAAGCATTGAAATACATATCCGGGTTATATTAAGACAACAATCTGATGTTTTTCATTTATTAATACTGATGTTGTGTCAACGAATTTATTTCAATTACACTGATCTTGTTGACAACATTATTCTTTTTTCTGTGTATTTTACGGTTTTGTTGTATTTAAAAGAAATGCACCGCTGTTTATGCAACGTTAGCGGCGAAAATAAGTAGAAAATATAATAGAAGGGTGGTTTTTAGGTCAGTTAAAAAAATCATTTTTGAAACCTCAAACGTCTCGTCGCCCAACTATTTGAGGTGAGCTTATATGAAAAGTTTAGATACCGTGTCATAACGAGCTCTCATATTTCCTACATGAAGTACATCCCCCATGTGGGCACTTATTAAAGAAACTTTAAATCCAGGGTTAGTTTTTAATTTGCTTTAGGATACGCCGCAAGTTTTTCAAGCTTAGTGTCAAGAATGCGATGTAATTCGCCCGTTTCGTGACGACTTTCTCGAGGGTATACACACGACGTAATCCTAAAACACTCTATTTTACTCGCCAAGTTTTCAGCGGGCGTAGAAAAATCTTCCCGGAAGGAATCGCGTGCGGGGAAAAGCGTCAGCAAAACCGATGATTTTGCCGAAACTTTGGAAACACGTAGAGTGGCACCGAGTTTTTGTACCGTAACTCGATTTTTCGGAGTTAGTTAAAAGCACTCTTTAAAGTTCCGCTTGCCGCAACGCTACATGGAAAGCTATCGGAGATGGAAGAGGAACTTCGCGGGCTCGAAAGTTTTATGAGTTCTAATGCAGAATAAAGGGATAGTTACAAAAGTTAACTGCGGAACAACCGTTTATTTTAACGCTCAATCTTTACATCCTGTCTTCGCGATCTCTCCGAACAAAACCGCGCTCCGATGACGGCGCGTGTTATGAAGTTATTAACCTGTTCCTGACAATGTACAAGCGACTGAACACCTTCGCGTGAAATCGTTGTTTTTTTTTCCGGCGCGCAGCCGCCGCGATTTTTTTCCAATTCGCTTATGGGATAGCGAGGCATCGAATTAAAAGTGCGATAAAAGATAAATGAGTGTACTCGCGGAGGAAGGAAATAAATCGAAGTTAGCAGCCGGTCGATTCTTCGCTCGGTTGCGGAGGGCACTTGCGCGGACGTGACCTCCGCTCTCTCTCTATTCCTTTTCCTCTCTCTTTCCCTCCGACTCTCTTCGGCCCGATAAACGGACGCTTGAAATTCAATGGACGTTGGCAGGCCGCATAGCCATCCGTTCCTGCCGAAATACCTTTCAGAACGCCTCGGCTCTGCGCGCATCGTTTCGCTGCCGACAAGCCGCGTCTGATATCTAACGTTTCTCGCCCGCGCAGTTTAGTATCTCCGATCGAAGCGATGTGGGAATGTTACATCGCTTCGATCGTCTTCGCGATCTGGCGATGCCGTTCCCACCGGAGAACGTGCCGCGGCTAGGATAAAATCATCTCGAGCTCAAATAACATCGTTACCGAATCATCTACGAAATTAACCGCATGTTGCCGTCGAGATAAGTCAATTTCGCGGTCTTCGGCAAATCTCGAGATTCGGGATGTTATTTTACTCCTCAAATTTCGCAAAGCTACGAAGTAAACCTCGAATTATATTCTAACTGCAAAGAGCCGGATACTGCAAATTTAGATATAACCAGATGGAATGAAATGAATGATTCAACAGGCGTGTTTTGTAAAACAATTAACTCGATAGACGTCAGTCGATTTTAAAGGAAGCTCGTGAATGAATAAAAACGTATAAATTTTACAGCTCTTACTATTACGATTAGCGATGACTTGGCGCGGGCGGTAGTATAAACTTGCTGGCAGTAAGTTATATAAGATTGGGTGAATGTTCTTAGGAAAGGAAATATATTTTATGGAAAGTTCCATTTCGTTTCTCTAAGGAGATTTGGATTACGAAAGGCCGATTCCGCGGTATATCAGAATGCCTTCCACCGTCGACCATTTAGTACCTCGTAAATGTGCCTTACTTTGACTTCGAGTAAGATTTTCCCGTGCCATCGCGAACTCGAGAGAGTATCCATATTGAGAGCGTTTATTGTTAACGTCAGTTTATTTCGATATTATACATGATTTCTACTTCTTTTTGAATCACGTATTTAATATCAACCAATTCAGCTTCTTATTAAAGCAAAGAATTGCGAAAACATCGCCCAGTGTAAATTAAGATTTGCAATTAAGGAATATGCATTTGTATACGTATATTGTATGTTTACGTCAACTAAGTTGAGGCAAATCTGTCAGTCGTTGGAATTTAAGTAACAATTTTCGTTTCAAAATACTTTCTCGATTGAACGAAGACTTATTCAATACTAGTAAATGAGTCCGCAGAATAATACGCACAATGTATAGTAACAGTTACTGAACAAAGTAATTTGAAATAGATACGGAATTTCCTATTTTGTAGGGGGGATAACGAACTCTCAACTTTTTTGTTTGTTTTTCTCGCCGCGCGGTATTGTGCGACGTACTACGTGCCAGTGTGTACGCGAAGGTCGCCGCGCTATCATTCGCTCACCGAGCCTCGAGCCGGCCGGAAGCGTCGAGAGTCTCTCTGTGCGTCGTATTACTTTTGCGTTATCAGTTTCTAAAACGCGATCGCGATGTGTATGAAAGTAAAATACTATACTAATTCGAACACGTTTATGAGAAACGGTCCTTGATTAATTGTTAGGTTTACGATTTGCAAGGTGAAGCGACGGTTTTCTATCAATGTAGATATTTCACGAGACTATCTCATCTAAGGTATGAATTTAAAGTTTTGGTACTGTAACGTTCTCGTTTACGCATCGCGTTGTAAATTATCTGTCGTTTTCAATATGCTCTGTTCTTCATTTTCGTAAAAGAGAGAGAAATTTGTCGGTATACGGCTTTGGCGTTTGCATTGTTTGCTGTAATTCGTTCTGTCTTCGCAGCTCGAACAGGCAGGAAGTAGAGAAAGTCGCTTATCGCGCGTCGTTGCGTTATATATCGAACTGTGATCGGAAATTCTCTCTGTTAACTGTTACAATTAACAATGTCCATTCATCGCAGTCGGTGTTTCGCTCGCGTAATTTATTTCGCGTAAGGATTGATTGACAGTAAGGATTGTAAAATATCGTTTCGTTGCGGGCTAATAGCTACTGTTTTACTGCAAATGGTTGGAGTCCGATGCTCGCGTCGCGTTGTATCGCCAATTTAAAAGTGATTATCCATAAATTATCCATTGCTACTTCTGAATTAGAAATGCAAGATGACACGCGAGTTGCTGGTTTAAATGATTCGCGTGACGGAGAGTCATACAAATACATCTTACAATTAATATTTGGTACGTTTCGCGGTATTTCACGTCGCGTACGGGAGTGCTACGAGAAATTTCGCGCGAACGCAATTAATAATTTTCGCGAGTGAATATTACGCGAGTGCAACAAGGATATCTGAGAGGACGAGGAGGTCTGGGAGGCATCGGGCAACGGCGTAGCAATCATGAGGCAAGTGTTTCATATTTTACATATTATTTGCCACTTTGCAAAATTAAGCAGCTTGACTTTCTGTTATTTCGTCACGTATGTGTGTTATATCGCCGAATTTTCTAAAGTCGTACATTTAAACATTCGTTTGTGTATATACATATATGATCGTTTAGCTTCTCGATTATCTTGTATTAAAGCTAAATATCGAATTGCGCGTAACACTCGCAATGCTATGCTCTAGTTATGATAAAAATGACCCAACGATTTTTTGAGGAAGAAAGTTTCATGTTTAAAAAAAGACATAACATATATTCGATCGGTGTTTGTTTTTACATTGTCGATACCGTTGTTTTGCGTCTTACGTGTTTGTGCTGCGTGGAAAACAACAATCTGCGGGTAACTCATCAAGTTCGTGGTAATTTATCAAGTTCGTGTTTAAATGCGACGACTTTCTGTTCCGTATTTAAGGTAGACAAATTTCTCGGGACATTTCGACGATAAAAATAGAAAAAAGGAAAAAAAAGCGCATCGCTACGTACCGCGAGATTTAGTTGTTCCCTGGCATGAGAGACCTCCGTAATGTTTGCAAGAACGTGAATATATCGTCTACCTGACTGCATAGGATTCCTAAAGAGATTTGGATTACCTATTCCTCCTCGGAGGAACCATGACTGATATCGCCAAGATTTCCGTGACCATTTCTATGTCGGGAACGATTTGTTCTCGGAACGTCTTGGTCAAATTCAGGCATTATTACGTTATGAACGCACGCTAGTGCTTATCGCAGTACTTATTACATCTTGTTCGTTATTCTCGAAAGAAACTATTGTTGGAAAGTAAAAAAGCTGCTCGTTATAAAACTATGCAAGCCCACGTTTGTTCTCAGTGCTTTTAACTTTTCAACTTTCGATATTAAGTAACAAAATCCCGGATTATCTACAAACTTGGGGAGGGGAAAGAATCACGAACTCTGCTTGAATCTTTCTTGGATTAAGTATTGAGGATCCTTCACATTATAATAATTATTTTATAAACCCGATTGGAACCAATTGAAAATGTAGGGTGTTTCATTGTAGCATCGTTCAAAGTTGCTGCGGCGAGTTCGATGTTTTGAAATGTTCTATGTAAAGATTGCGTATCATCTTGTGAAGCAGGTTGGATTATCTGTTGCGGTCCAACGAAGGAACTTGCAAGGGCAATTTCTCGAGCCACTTGCACGTTTGAGCGCAAGTGGACTTCCCGTGAAAATAGCCAGTCACCGTGCGGTCGCACACATGTTTGCCGTCAATCTCACTGAAATCCTCGATTCGTGTTTACTTGTACCCTCTGAGCACTTTAGCTTGTAGTCACACTGTGTCTTGCAGTGCTGTTAGAAACGTACCAGCGAGGATGTATGTTCTTTTATCATTCGTCGTTTTTCGCACTCGAAACTAGATCGACTTTTTTTCTCTCAGTGATAGTCATACATAAAAGTGGATACATTATAGCATTGCTAGCGTTTTTCGCGCGTACTGTCTATTCGCCAAGATAAATATCCAACGTTTTGTGGGTCCACATTGATTGAGAAAATATCTGAAACTAGAGTACACCACAGGAAATTTGATCGGGGTGACAAGAATGAAAAGTGCACAAAATATATCAGTGTCAGTCCAGAGGGAAAATAAATTTTATCAATTTTTTTTTATATTTGTCATTCTGAGGTTTGACGATTAAAAACAGGAGTAAAATACTTTTCTCGTACAAACTAAATCTCTATGGACTCGATCGTTTTGCACTCGTGGAAATTGTCTATAAATAAGTTATCGAATGATATACGTATGTTTTGCTTTTGTACTTCTCACAATGGAAACTTAATAAAGCATACACGCGATGCAGTAAACGTCTTGGCAATTAAGATAGCATGAAACGTACATTATAAAATGGCTGTTTCTTTTTATGTCTTGAATCGCCATTTATATTGAAATTTCCTTTGAAATAATGCGTTCGAGTTGCGCGTATTGTCTCTCTTTTTTCCCCATTAAACGTTTCTTTCATTATAAAATAATTAATTCACTCGTTATAAAATCCGCAACTCGTATGATTATCGTTGATTAACGATATGCCAATGCGGGACGCGTTTTCAATTTTAATTACCGCAGTGCGATGCTGAATAACTCACTGATTCGTAGACCGGAACTTTGATAATTGCGAGAAGTAGCCGCGAACAGGTAGGAATTTTTAATTAGCAATCGCCAATGATTGATATGACTTTTTAATCCGTATGGCAACGATGGCTTCACGAGATAACTACGGCCGCTAATCAAGTTAGCGTACATCGAATTTCTCGAATTTCGACGCGTCTCTCATACATGAAGTATTTCAATCGCGAGTGTTGGCGTTAAAACAGCCTTACGTTTCTGTTGGTTGATGCAAGCAATAGATATATACGAGACTTTTCCAACATGGCGTAACTATGATACTGACGCAGTTTACACGGTTGTAATATTAATACATATGCATGCAGACCATGAAAATCAACGCGGAGCAACGCGCGCGAAACAGATTCAAGGATGCAAATGCGTATCTGTGTATTTGTGCAAATCAATGTATAATTTTATTCATGACGAAACCTCCGGCTTAAATATGTAAATTATAAGACCTACTTAAAAGTTTTCTGTCACGACGTGTTATTCCGTCGATAAACGGATTAAACAACCGTCGTCCTCAGTGAGCGCGAAATATTCGCGACGACTCGTGACGATTTCTTGTTTCCGCGATCGCCCACCGTTCTCTCTTTTCCCACTGAACAGTTACGAATCTGCACCACGCTTCTCGTTACTCTTTGATGCAGCCGAGTTAATTTATTCCCGGCGCGTTACGGTCGATAATGGCGACGTTAATTTCGTTTATTTACGGCGTTGTGCTTCTCGAGCGCAAGGCCCAGTGATTTAGGAACCTCGAGCGATTGCGCGATTCGCATCGAACTATATTAATATGCATGAGAAGATGAGCGTAAAGCGTCTCGCGCGTGGCAAGGACGTAGAGCATTCCTCCGCGATCGTGTGCACGCGCGCGAGCGCGAGCGCGAGCATGTTAGACGATAATACGCGTGCGGAGCGCGGCAATGTCGAAAATTGCATCTCCAGATAGGTGCATCCAATCAAGCGGGATGCGAGGGTGTTAACTTAATTATGGAAAGAGGGGAGGATCGGAAAGTGGAGATGAATTTCGGGGGCTCGTGCGATATTATTTCTACCCGCTGTTGCGATGAATCTATCACGGCACGCGAACAAAAAATCATCGCAAACCAAAAAGAAAATATGCACAAATTAGTCGCGAGCTTGTCCGCATTCGCGAGAACTTAAGGCCGATCTTTCCGCGAAAATTGGATGGCTTTTATGCAGAGCGCTCTGCGTAATAGGCGCAGTTGGTGAAGCGAGCGATGGTATTCCTTGGGGAGGAATGAAGCGACTTTCGTACCAGTAGAATGTAATTAAACGCGTACCTTTTTTTCGCAACTTCCAAAGTTTTAACGTTAAATGTTAACGTTCTTTAAATTGAGATTTTGATAGTCTTAAACAGAGCCAGATAATATTATCCGAGTGTATTCTCGAAACTTAATTCTTAGAGATTTTCTACTATTTTCTCCGCTGTACTAATGCACATAATTTGAAAATACGATTATTCCGACAATATGAGAAACAATTATTTTATTTATCGACGAAGAATTCTGTATATTCAAAACATCGATTACTGAACTTTTTACACCCCAAAAAATTTTCGCGGAAAGTTCGACTGTAAATTCTTACGAAAGTGGAATCGTGTACAAAGCGTTTTATATAAAAGAAATCAAGCCCTTTTTTTATTAAAATCCACAAACGAATTTTCAGTTCTTTTATTTGAAGAAAAGTATGCAGTGATATTTTGTGCCATATAAGAATTAGAGGATAAACAACTTGTAAATAATATTCAAACATCTATGCAGTAAATATATTCAATATTTATATAAAAATTAATAATCAAGAGACTGTTGACTGGTTTAAATTGTTGGAAAGATAACGAGCACAGAATATTTGATCCTCTTTGTATAAAATCCATGAAGAAGTCACAACGTATCTAGTTTAAAATAATGAAGAATGGCACTTGATCCATTTTATTTTAAAGTTATCTATTCGGAAATCTTTCTGCAATCGCATCTTCATCACCGTTGTTATCTAATTACTAAGTTTAGTTTTATATTTAAATACGAAAATTCGTTAATCTATTTCTAATTTGTTTATTTTCGAAGACGTTTTAATATTAGAATCCTTGATTACGTTCTTGTCGAGTGTAGAACGTGGGTCGCTATTCGCGCATACGTCATAGTTTCGCCAATTGACCGGTACTTAGGTACAAAGATGAATCAACTTGTCGAGCATGTTTGTGCCTTAGGAAAATTCGATCAAGTTAGTTTTACTCACGTGTTGCATCGCGGCATACCCGGTGACTTGTTGGAGCTTGCTGCTGACCATCTTCGTGCCCGTGGCGTTTGTCTTCTCGCTACTTCCGCTCCAGATACCAATTACGCCCGTTATAATGAGAGCCACCAGGGTGATGATGCCGATCAGTAGGGACAGTGTCACGATTTTGCTGCGGGGCGATATTACCATCGCCATCTTTCTCACGGATTAGCGTTCGTCGCGATCACTCGCGCGTTCCAATGTCCCGATATAGAAATTTACACTCAACAAACAACGCTATCCATCCGACGTGGAATGGACCGAAAACATGCGTATATGTATCTATGTATATATATCTCTATGTATATGAATAGCTCTGTTTTTCTTTGTGACAAGAGGGACGCGGGGAATGAAAGGGGTAAATAATATAATTTCTCCTCGTCTCGCGCGGCGCTGGTCCTCCGTGATCATTATAACTTTATCACTTCCTCGCATTCGAATATCGACGACGACGGCGATGGTGACGACGTGTCGGGCGAATTCTCGTGTGTCATTCTTGAAGCCGCTCGGGCGCGCTCGCCTCTTGGAAGCGATTTAATTGAGAGACCGCCAGACGTGGTACTGGGATACGATGTCTCCCGGCATCACTTCCCCGTTGCACATACCGACGCTTCGACCTGTCGAATGGACCTGTCGACGATTGCACAGGATTTTCGAAATCGCCGTCTCGTTGTAATTTACGGTTGCAGCGAGGAGAAACCAAGGGCGTCTTGCGGAAAGCTCACGTTCTCGGGTTGGCACGTTAGGGCGAGTTTCCCGGCGCTCTCAACGCCTCGGAATGATTTTAAGAAAGCGTCCTCGTCGTTTCGAGGACCCTCGGGCGAGTTTCTCCGGCGATGATTCTTTCACTCCGCCCGATGGATGCACGCGCATGGATCAACAAGTTCAACGAGCGCGGGCGCTAGCGAGCGCTCGCACCAGCTCAACAACGACTCGCGATAAATTCGTCTGAATAATCAACAATAAAGTTCTCCGGGAGACGTTTCAGCCCTCGAGGTATATATACCGGCGACGATATTTCTCTGCAGGGATGCATATAATGAGGGTGCAAAGCGGAACGGAGCGGGGTCGAAGACGCAACTTCTTGTTTCTCGAGTTTCTTAGATTTTCTTTCAATCCACTCCGCCCTCGTTCTCTCTCTCTCTCCCCCCTCCCTCCCTCCCTCCCTCCCTCCCTCCTTCTTTCTTCCCCGTTCTCTCTCCCGTTTCGTCCTCTTTTCTCTTTCTCGGCTCTACTCTCCGTTTCTCGCTCTACCTTTCAACCCCTATATATTCCCTTCGCGCTTGGAAGACGAACTTTGAAGGCCTTTAAATGTCGAGGGAACTTACCGCGGTTTACATCGTAGGAATAATGATTCCACGCTTCTGTGTTACAGCGATCGCTCGGCGACATTGCATATTAAATATGTTGACTTTGGTCGTTATCAACGCTATTATCTCGGGTCAGGTAAAATTTGTGATAAACACAGAAGATGATATTAAAGTCGATTATTCAACTTTAAGACCATCTTGTTTCTCTCACCGCGGCGATAGGTAAAGAAATGTAATAGCAATATTTAATTCCGTTTAACAATTTCTCTTTAACAAAATCTCTTGGTTTAACGCAGAGAATTATTGAAATATTCTTTGTATATTTTTTTAATGAAATTCTTTCAAACTCTTGAGACAATACTTAGAGGAAAGTAAAACATATTAGGGAAAGAAAGGGAGTACCGACTGTGAAATATGTCTCGTGGTTTGGAAGATGTCTCATTTTCGCTGTCGATCGAATTGACATCCATATAAATTAGCATGGCGCTGCAATGTCGAGTAGAGTGTCGAGATCTTAAACACGAAAATCAATTTCACCGAGTTGCAGCGGCACGCGGCACAGTTATTTCCATTTCATCCACTCTATCCTCTTCAGTAATGCTATTTTCATTTTACACAGAACGTAGTGTCGTCTGCGCTGTCGGTTCGCGCCATTCTAACAAATGTAGACGCGAATGCAAGTGGGACTGTACTCACTCGGGGAACGCTAATAAGAATGAAATAATGAAGCCATCGATTTAAGTTGGTCAATCTTTGGAATGCTTTTCGTACAAACACTTTCTTTTTTATATTATTACACCCAAATATTCAAATTGCGCTCAAAATATAATTTACTAATATAAATATATTTTTTAAAGTGATATGCACAGATAAACGAACTTTTTCTAATATTTTCTTTTATTCTAGAATTTTTAATTATAATTTTCAAGTTAATCTTATATAAATGAGAGAGAGAGTGTGTGTGCGAAAAAGAGAGAGAGAATTGTTTAATGAGAAAAGCGGATGTTATTAAGAGGATAATAACATAGTCGCCAATCATTAATAATTATTATTTCTTTTCTACATAAGATATATCCTATTAATTAGCGAAATAACTGGGATTGTATTCACATTTGCGGCTGTATCTCAAATTAATTAATTTTTTAAAACGAATAATGGAATGATTCATTCAAAATTTTCTGGCTTCAATATAATTATTAGTATTTGAATTAATTAACGAAGTTGATAATGAACAAAAGTTTTTTCCGGAACGTTATAACGTCCCGATGTAATAAAGTGCTTAATTATTAAGTGATTTATAACTTTAATTAATAATACTTTCCTCGGAAAAATAATGAGTTTTCTATTACCGCACAAGTATTTTAAAAAACGGTGCTATTTCTCCTGTAAGAGAATCTTTTCGAGAGAAATGCAACATAATAAAGTGCAGTCTTCGTGGAATACCGTCGGTACATAATTTTACGCGGGCAAGAGAAAACCGCGAATTATTTAATATGCCCCTCCGGATAACGCGGTTCTTTGCATTTTCTTGCCGGCATGGAAAAGTTTAATCATAATATCATAATCATAGTATCAGATGGTCTGGCGTTTAAAGTGCAGGAACCCGTTGATTTGTCGAATATAATTTTATTCTCGCTGGAGTCGCTGAAGATAATTATTGCAATGGGATATGAATAAGCGAGGTCGAATCGCACTGATGTATCACTGCGAGAGAATAATTATAACGAATAAAAGACGAGCGCATTAACGCCGTGCAATGCTGCAGGCAACGAGTTAGAAATTCAAAAGAATCTCGCGCATATTCGTCAATTTTGCATTACTTTTGTATGCGTAAAAATATTAGCAACCGTTATATTTTTAAAGTTCCTTTTACGCTGAATTTTTTTTCAAGAAATCTGAGTTTAGTGAATTTCTAAAACACACTCAGCGATAAAGAAGAGACCATGTACTTAAGCTTTTGAAGATGTAAGACGTGTGAGATGAAGTTGATGATACTTTATTTTAGAAGAATCGATTTAATGTATCTAAGATAGTTTTAAAATACTGTAAGAAAATACCCGATGTTCTCTTTTATAAGAACAGATCACAGAATAATTTCAACAAAGCCTGAAAGATGGAATATCTAATCAGTTCGAAGAAGAAGTATGTAAACGAGCAAGCTTCATTTAAAATATGACGCTTACAATCTACGCGATCCGCACAGACACGAAATGTCCCTTTCAGAAGATAGACAGAGAGAGAGAGAAAAGAAGAAGAAAACAGTGTACACTTCGCCGCTTTTTCCGTTCTTGTTGTTTTTTCTCATTCCACAAACGTAATTCAAGAAATTTTTTTGCGCTTACTCTTTTACAATTTACCCAGCAAAAGAATTCGTATCCACCTTCTTCTTTCAAGAAAAATTTCAAGAGTTAAAACGATCTTTTGATTACGTGATATCGCGGATTTCAATGCAAAAAATGTTTCAAATATTCGTCAATTTATTCTCCTAAAAATACTTATTTATACTTTTTTCGAAATTAGCCTAATAATTTTATGTTATTTATGGAGAAGAAGAGCAATGAACTTTAAGTATTCTGGCTTTTCTCTCGGCTGTTTTCACTTCAGTTTTCTCTTTGCGCTTTTCACATACCATTGATGGGCTCGAGCCAAAGTACCCGCTGTTTAGAAATAAGCGAAATAAAGAGAAACGACTTATCAAGATTGTGAGATTTCCGGTTAGATAGTCTTTTCGATTGGAAAAGTTGGAAAGGGATTGTGTAAAAGGTTGGGTCACTGTGTCAAGTGCTAAGAAAAATTACTTAGTTTTGCCGCGCTCTTTCCTTCGTGGCCTTCAGCTTCCCGCCACAAATAGTTCTGATACACCCATTTTGTTTGACGTTTCTCTTCTTCTTTTACGACCGTCTCTTATCACTTCATTGCACCATTTCTCGAAAAGGAAACGTTGTCTTCCGGGAAGCTCGGAAACTCAATTTTCTATTTCGTTTACGATACTTGAAATATTTTTCAAAGACATGATAAGTATTTTTAGAAGTATATTAGATATCACGTTGCTGTACTTTTTTCTACAATCAATACTTTACGTTTACGACTATTATTACTGTTATTTTTCGAACACGTCGTGAAGTGTTGGTTACAAAATCGACATTTTATTAAACATTAAATAAAAACGAAGGATTGTGGTTGGAAGCATTTAGTTTGAGTTATTATTTTTGATAAATGTTGCTGGTGACAAGAATGAAAACGACAACGATAAACATATAAATTTCAACGCGAGCAATATGCGAATTGATTATTTTATTTATTATTCATTTCTCTTAATCCTTGCCTTGCGATTTCGAATGGCTTCCAGTTTACAATACAGTACAATACAGCTTATAACACAATACAATACATGTCTTTAGCTGAAGTTTACAATACAATACAATACAGTTTACAATACAACACAATATGTCTTTAGCTGAATACTCGTCGAATTTTGTAATTGTATACTTTATGACTCTAAAAAGCGATATGTGAAGGAACGAATGTGAAGAGTGTAACTTGAAGAAACGAAATATTACTCTTTTAGTCAAAGTTCAATTCTGTTGAACAGTTGAGATCTCTTCAATTTCGAACAGGGCTGTAGTAGCGGCGATCGTCATAACGTTGACACAATGACTATAATCAAAGGTAAAATAAAAAAAGTCATAAAAATGAGGGTGGCGTCGCGTTCTGAGATTATCGGTGGAAGACAGGACGAAGTGAAACGAAGAACTAAAGAATTACGTGAGGCAGAAGGAAATTTTAACAGGAATCCTGTCCGCCTGCACGGGAATGGCGGGGTTATTTTTATACTTCACCCGGGGTTACTTCCGTTTTATCCGGCCTGTATCTGCAAGCACGAAACGAAACGTTTCGCCCGGCGTGCCTTCTTTTCTACGAAGGCATCAGTATTTTCTAGATTGTCGTACCGTATAAAAGAGCACGGGGAAGAAAAGTCCCCTCGCACGCAACTGACTGTACCTACTTTCTCCAATCTCGCGCGCGCTTACCTATACGTTTTACTTAGTTTCGTCTCCCGATACAGCACTCGCTATTCGCCGCGTTACCGCGGAGAGAAAAGAGGCGACGCGGTAGCCATCCTTTCTTTTCAGCCGCTGAAAATTCCGGAGAATACCATGTCACCGCGTACGTTAAGCCCTTTTCATGGGAAGTACATAGTTTATGGAAACCGCTTCATTATTTTCAGTTCTCATTCAGGAAGATTTTCTGAATGCTGCTGAAATGTGCTTGTTCCGCTCATCGGGTTTTTATTTCATTATTGTTATCGTATTTTATCTTCCATCTCTTATTTTATTATGGACTGCTTAAGTTAATTAGGTCTTTTTAGTAATACGAACATTGAAATCCGTTAATACATTACTTAAAATCTACTTCAGAATTTTGTAACACATCCAGAGTAATTATATGATGTTGACATGAAAAAAGTTGAAATTATAGAAAAAATACATTTTCTTTCTTGACATTTATGTAATCAGAAAAGATGCAAAAGCTCGATAACTCGAGAGCTTGCGACTGCAGCGCAGATTGCAAATAATGAAGAGTCGAATGTGTGCCGAGAGAGACAAAATTGTGGCGGTATTACATGAGAAATAAATATGATGCTGTCACTACGATGTCCTCTATTCCAGTTCCCTTACGTGCCGACATTTCGCAAGACATTTCGCGCCGGAATACGGTGCCGCGCGGTGTGATTTTATTTCGACAATATTACGACGCGAAAGAATGCACTTTTGCAGTATACGCCAGAGACATCGGCGGCGAGACGGAGCGACGCTTTTAATAAATTTATCCCGTGGTCGAGCAAAAAGGACGCGAGTAATTTTCACGGTATGTCGCGGCGCCCGCATTTATCCGTCGCGAGAAAGCGGAGCGGTCGCGTTCGCGAAATGCGCATTCGCGACGCGGATTCTCGCGCATTTACGCAAATCAAAGCGCGCGCTTCCGCCAATTCGGCCGTCTCGGGGCTAAAGCTATCGGGCCACGGCGGTCCCATTCGTGCTATAAAGGTGGTTTTAACTTTCTCGCTGTGCTCCGCGTTTGTTCCGTGCTCAGCCGGATTGGCCAATCGTGCGACCCTTACTTCGGAAGTGCACCCATGCGATATCACGGTGGTAACCGGATATTCGCGCACTCTTTTGGTTTAGAAATTTGCCATTTGTACGCTCTCCCGACGATGGCATAACACGGCCGAGCGAGCCATTAGTGCTTTTACAGGAGTTGTTTTTACGGCTGGGCGAGCGGCATTATTAGAGAATATGTCGTTCGATTAACCGCCGTTTATTATCAGAGCAAATTCGAACAAATTCGCCCGGCATATTCAGTGCTGTTACATAACCGATCCCCCGCTTTTACCGCGGGATAGTGAAAGATAATGTTTTTGAAACAGTACGCCGGATTTGGATGGATATAAATGATGAACGCGAAATAATACTGCCGAAGAGCCATCGATTGACATCGAATTCACAGTTGTGAATTAAGCGCTTACAAACTATAATCTCAAATTTGGGAAACGATTGCCTTGATTTGCTTAGTGAATGGTCGGATAAATCGATTCAAGATTAATTGTAACAAGTAATTTTGCTGTAACGTGAAACGAGTCCAAGCCCCGCCTATTAATCGGAGATTAATGAACAACATGGCGTCGTCTGTTAATAGAAATTAAGATTGTAATTCGAGACGATAGAGTCAAACCAAATTTAACATTTTACCGGAAACGAAACGGAATAATTATATCGGTCAATGCCCGTTTTAATTATAGCAGGGACAATGTCCGCCAGAAGACGTCAGCAAGTTTGCACTCTCCGAACGAGTCTACAAACGAGAGGAACCTTTTTTGAACATACCTCCAGCGATTTCTGCCGATTTTACGTCACTCTGGGCAAAAATTCCCCGCCAACTCAGTGGCGGTCTATTCTTTCCCAATTAATTTCCAAGATTTATCTCGAAAGTACATTCTGTCGGAGGCGGGTAATTAAATCAGTACCGTCGTTACTCGCATTTCCGGTGTAAAAGGAAAACATATTTCACGATCGAATTATAAAACGTGCGATACTGTAGTTTCTTTTTGTACTGCGATAGTCAACTTAACATAGTTATGCATGACATTTTGCAGAGTTGGAAAGAGCTAATGTTACATATAAGATGTTTAATAATGCAATACCTAGACGGAGAGAATTTTCTCTTAAAATTTACCTCGAAAATCGTGCAATCGCGGGACAATATGGCATTTTAAAAAACTTTATGGGAGTTTTTTGAAATTTCACTAGACATTTTATTAGTAAAATGTAGAATGTATGATAAAATTTCAAAAAAACTCTTATAAAAAATTTTTTAATGCCATACTGTCCCACGTTTACACGATTCTCAGGTAAATTTTAAGAGAAAATTCTCTCCGCGTAGTTTTACATTACCTAGTATGACATTGTTGAACATCTTATAATGTAACTGTATTCGCGCACGCGAATGCTGACAAATAATTTTCCTGTACAACTTGCAATATTTAAGTGCAAACACATTATAAACTTTTTTAGTAAACTAACGAGTCAAAGAAGTAATATTGAGCAGTCGTGCCATCTGTTACTTTGAGAGTACAAGACTAGTTAGTTAGGTGGTGAAATTAAATAGCAATCCGGGTCCAACTTGAAACTTAAGTAATTACGACGTTTCAATATGCTTCCCTATCAAAGGCGGGCACGGGGAACTTCGATAAAAAATTAATTAAAAGAACACGAAGACGTTGCGGATTACCGAAAGATCAAAAGCTTGGTTTGCAAGCTCGATCACAAACGTGGTCCCGTAATTCATTAAAAGTCGATGGGATTATCTGCCAACTGCGCTCATAAACATTCCTAGTCATTATCATTACGGGTAATCAAATTAATAATCTCAAGTAAATGAGGGTTGGGTGACCTGGATGTGGGTAATTGCTGGCATTTGCTGTAACATTCAATAATATTCAAGCAAGCAAGTCGCTTCAAGCAAGTAATTCTCAATGATAATGGAGTGTATAAAGTTAACCACGCAGCGTAATTTGAATTTAATGATTTGAATATATTCGAAGAGCAATCATGAGATCGTATTGCGCTCATATTTGTTACGCATTTATTTCGTAAATAAATATTCTAACAGCTCACTCATCATTTTCTTGTCCTAAATCTATTTTTTCCGAAACGATCAACGCAAATTGATCATCTTGATTTACTAGCAATGATAAAGAATAATTGCATCGCAATTACAAAATCTTGTGTATGCAATTTGAGAGCAAATTAAAATGTTGTTTACAAAAACTGAATAGGATGAGGTTCTAAATATACATAGATCCGCGTAATCTGTATTTATGTCATAGATATTGATCTCTGTCAGGCCCCGTGAAATCTCTATGAATTTTTGAAATTGGATGACACATATTCGACGAGATTAAATCTGTTGGATAGCGATCTGATAAATAGACTTCAAAATTACAACCATGATATTTGATCGGTCGTCGGAATTTCTGTCAAATAGCGGCAGTGCGTGTTAATTATCTCTGGTGCAAAAATTCTTTAGTGAAATTATTATCCAGTTTAAGTTACGGTTTTCGGCGCCTGAGGGTTTGAGATTCTCTCTACCGCGCTCAGGAGATTCGAGATTCGCGCTCCGTCATCTTTGTCTTCTTCTCGGGATATTCTCTCGCTGCGGTCTTCGTCTTTTTTTTCTCCCCTCGAGGAAAGCCAATGCCCTGACGTGCCGCCGCGGAAATTGAACAGTTCGAACGAGCCGCGTCGTGTTGGTGTCATCGAAAAAACATCACGCGAGATTGGGAAAGAATTTTTGAGTCCGGTACGCTTTTTTCAAAACCACTGGTCAATTCGAGTCGATTACGATAGAAAAAAAAATGTACTAGACTTTTCCAACAAACTTCGTTTGCTTTTTTCACAAATAAATGTTTTTAGATTCGTTAACCGGCAGTTTTTTTTATCGAATAATTAAATTACTTTTATTGAGAGATTAGATGGATATATATACCATACGCGATATGCGCGAAATTCATATAAATATCGTATTGCCGAAAGAGTAAAATCGATGCGTACCAGCGAATGGCCGATTAACGGTAAATAACTAACTTCGTTTCTGCATTCTGCATAATATAATATAATTATATTTTTATTTTGCAGAAAAGCGAAATTATCCAACAATATTCTTTAATCAGTTATTTATTACCGTAGCCTGTTAACAAAAACATTTGCTAATATGACATATAATTAAAAATTTAAAGGAATTGAATCACAATCTGAATACTTGACCTAGATCCTCATATATTTTCGTTGAAATAAAATATGTAAGAGACAAAGCCGTAAAAATATTTGCTGTATAAAAAGACTATCTGTTTGAAATCTGATTGCGAGCTTTAATTTCGAAATTTGATCGTACGATACGACTTCCAGAATTTTCTATCTTTTATTATTTTATTATTTAAGTTTTGCATTTCTGCTTCCGCGAACCGACCATTGCAATGAAGATTAATGTGTCACAAATGCACACAACACGGGGAAAAGTAGATCTAACATGTGTGTAACCTTAAAACATATCTGCGTATTGATCGATTGAGTCTTCAGCGGCGTCACGTTTCATTTTTGCCGAAACGAAACCTCGCCGTCGGTTACAACTTGAGAAAGCCATCGGTTACAGCCTGCTGTTTCCGACGTAAAGTACTTTTCGACATGTATGCGATTCAGCGACCTGCAACTTTGAAATGGCTACGAGCGCAGCAGTCGTGCGGTTCTGCAGCCTTTAGCGTTGCATTGTACGACACATGTGTTATGTGATGTACGTCGCAAGCCGCTGATTTCGTCGCGTATTGCAATCCGTTCGATCCGCTCGTGTTCATCCGGCGAGAAAACTGCATTTGTCTTACTGATCCGTCACATTTTCGACGCGCCGCTTTTAATCCGTTCGGTGTATCTCAATAGTAATCCCAAAAGGTTTTACGAGATCCTACCGGATCGCGCGGAATGTTAATTTCAAATCTGATCTTTAACGGGTTTAATTATGATGCGCCTGAGAAAATTTTGCATTTACGATAATATCCTACATTTTCCTTTTTTATCACGTACATAATTTATAAAATACGTTTTTTAGAATAATACGAAATAACGCGGGAACATCGAGAATATACAATACACTAATGGCACGCTTCAAGCGCAATGCATTAGCGCTCATAACATAATCACGCGTTGAATTCTCAATTTCAAAGATAATGTCGTAAATGTTACGAGATGGACAATACGCAAATATGTATACGAAAAAAATGGTTCATCGTATTTTTATCTCCATAAAAGATAAATGCAATCTCTTATTTATTACTCGCGTTTATATATAGCTTTTTTGTAGCTTTCTAGTGTATTATAAAATATCTTTGATCGTCTCCGCCTAGAACGTATCTCTGAAAAATCATGAACGTATTTGATGTTACAATTAATTTTAACTACAATTATATATAGCGGTTTGTTTTATCGTTTTGCGCAAATTAAAACTGCATATTATTTGATATAAAACGAATACATTTAATACATTTAACTACTCGCCATTATTTCACATAACTTCGAAATCGATATGTAAAATTAATCGGTGTGATTATTAGAATGGATTTTTCGTATGCACGTACGCACGCTACCTATTTCTGTCTCAGAACTTCCGAAATATGTGGAAAACGCAATTAAATATTATCCGAATAAATTTATTATTAATATTCCTTTAAACAACGTCTCTCGTAATATTTTAATATTATTTTTCATTACGTTACGTTATACGCTAAGGTTGGAATGTTAATCATAAATAATTTTTGAAATGGTATTACACACTTTTAGAAGGTTAATTCGATAACATCCAGTTATCTGTCTACATTTGAAAGAGAATCCTAACGTTCGCGATTGCTTGTCGCTCTGCGAATCGTATAAAAATTAAATTTCCTACGTGTAATTAAAATACCTTTAATAGCACTGCTATATAAAATGCGTATGAAAGTTTTAATCATAAAATTTCCACGATGCCGCGGTATTCCATGCCCCTCCCATGTTGACGATCCGGAAAATGGCTCGAGAAGTGAATCGACAAGTCACTCTTTACGGATGATACGCTCTCGCGTGACAACGACGTTCTCATAATGGCCACTTTGACTCCGTAATCCGCGAACGCCACGGCATGCCGAAATCGCGCATTCCGCGCGACGCCAAACGCGACGGAAACGTTCGTCAGAGCGCCATACGATAACTCGATTTTACGACGCTGCGTCGTCGACGTGTAATTGAAAATCCATCCCGGAGCGTTTTCGGCAATCTCGCCGCGCGCGCACGTCAAAAACTTTATCATGCCGCGCAACGAGACAAACACGTACGCGGAAAATGCAGAGGAAACGATGGAGCGCAACGTGGGATGTAAAAAAAAACCGGCGGCGGGGGAGGTCGGGAAGGGGGATGGAAGGTGGATGTAGGAAGGGTGTATCCCGTATGTCCCGTGCCCGCGGGCGTTGAATTTTCTGGGTCGACAGCTGTCAATTGAGAGCAATGTCTACTGAAGACTACTCGTTAACGTATCGCGCTGCACTGCATAGAGTGCATCGTGCTTTTTTCCATCCTTTTCTCTCTCTCTCTCCCTCTCCCTTTTTTTTGTTTGTTCTTCCTCTCTTTGCGGAGACTTGGCTGATATTCCGCGGCAGAGAATCGAATAATTTCTTACACACGCGGGAATTTCCGGATTTTCCGCTGGCGCCTCGCCATTTCCACATGATGGCTCCCAGCTGCCTTCGATCATCGAGTTTCTGTCAACGATTCGTAACCGCTTACGCAAGAATTTTTGCGGCTGTCGATTAAGCGCGTTTTCTATCGGAATTAAATTCGCCGTGTACAAACGGCGACCCGCGATTTGCTGTTTGGTGAAGGCGCATCGTTCAGGAGCGCTGAGGTGCGAATGAAAAATCTCGCCGCACGGCACGACGCGGCGCGGCGGCCTCGTCGCCATTGGAGATTGATGGCGCAAAATAAATAAGGCGACCGAGCAGACTTCGTCCGCAATATTGGCCGTGAAAGAGTGCCGCTAAAAAGAAGGAACGGCAAGATAAACCGAAGTTGCGAAGTGCATTCGCCGGGACAAAGGATGAAAGTTAGTCGCGAAGGGCCGCCGCACATCCGTGGGATTCCGCTCAGGCGGTATTTGCGAACCGAATACAAATACCGCGACTGCCGACGTCGATCCCGAGCGTGGGGCGAGTTTCAAAGTGAAGTCGGGATTTTGTTATTTTATTTTTTACACGGATACATTTGTGACGGAAATCGACGGTGGCCCGTTCACTATCTGAGGCGAACCCCGGCGAATCCGAGGTTGCACGACGAAAGGGCGAGTCGCCGTGAAAAAAAAAACCGGATTAATTCCCGCGCAAATTGAAAGCTATTTTCGACGAGTTCGCCTTTTGTGACGCCCTTAAACTGATGGCAGGGCGCGGTTGAACGAAAGCTGCGAGCCGTGTAACGTGTCGAGCGGTCGAGCGCGTAGACAAAGCGCATTGAAAGCAAAGGCAAATTTTCGTATGCCTCCGTGTCGTGACATATGTTACTACTATATCAATGCAAGTCGACATCAAAATTGAATGCCGTGATATCGCGACGTGGGATATTTGTTAGTACGCACTGCGCCGAGTCGGATGGATTTATGTGCGTTTTTTTTTTTTTCGAAGCATCGCAACAGATGGCAAGTCTAAATACCCTTCTTACATGTAAAATTCGTACATAAAATCTTTTTACAGCTTTGTAATAATAATACCGATGAAAATTCGCCGGGAAAGTTTAGCTATGAAGATATTTTGCGTTAAAAAGAATAAGGTTCTCGTAAATTAAGTTTCATAAAACCGAATGTTATAAATCGGAACTTTGCTTTTTCGAGATTTTTTTACCTATTTTAAGGCGATTATATTGAGCAACATAATATCTGCATAAAATTTTTGTGCCAAGTTGCAAAGTCTAGTTAGTACTTTTTTTTTATTTAAATGTCAGCGCAAGGCGACAGCTTATAGTACTGCTATGTCGTGCACTGCAGGTACTACGTGTACTATGTGTAATGTCACGTGAATCCCTTGGATACGAAATAACGAGAGATTTCGACGTTCGCAATGAAATTCGGTCGATCACGATTATTTAACTAGACAGAAAAAAAATGTATTTGCCGGGTACGGGTTCACTGGAGCGGGCAATATTTTTGTCCCGCGCCAGCAGCGTTTTGTCTCTAGGATCAATTAATGGTTTCAATATCCGCGTTGGTGTTTCACGATTCTGCTCAGCGAAACGGGAATATTTTTTTCAATCACACGGTGCAAAGTATATCGCGGTTTGAAAGAGAAAATGGCAGAAGAAATGAAATGCAGAGGGGCGGGAGGAGAAAGAAAGGAACTGTCTTGCATATAAACTTTATCATCTGATATTGACTTTCTATTTTTCTCGGAAGAAAATGTAGCTTGACAATTTGGAATTTATTCCCCAATGTGACGTAAGAGTTAGACATTATAAATATTCTAGGACAGTTTTAATATTCTCTAACTTCACTTTCTATACTTTTCATCTAAAGATAATGGCATTTGATTTAAATAGAACGTACACTGATATTTCTATCTTAAGTTACAGTCAGTTAAAGGAGATGTCATTGTTTATCAGGTCGGACTTTAACCTAATAATAATATTTCTGTATAAAAAACTTCAGAAGATTATTTGACCATGTCTGGCCAAATTTAATGTTTAAACTCACAACGTTTCGACCATGGTTTGTGGTCCTTTTCAAATGATAATTGTGTCAGTAAACGTAGGAAGATTTCTTATAGTCACCAGTAATGAATAAAAATTGTAACGGGAACTTGTAGTCAACCCAACTGGCTAGTTGCTTTATTTAATTAATAC
>NW_011967216.1:1519684-1525845 GCF_000949405.1 Vollenhovia emeryi | reverse complement strand
GTTGTATTATAATAATATAATAAATGGTATTATGGTTGTGTCAGTAAATCCGTATGGTAAATTACAAGAACTGATCTTGATTTCGCGAACGACAGGACATGACACACTCTGTCATCGAAAGGACCACAAACCATGGTCGAAAGGTTGTGAGTTTAAACATAAAAATTTGCCAGACATGGTCAAGTAATCTTCTGAAGTTTTTAATTACTTCTGGCGACTTATAAGATTTCCTCCAGTCATTTCTAATATATAAAATCTGTATTCTTTTCTAACTCATTGCCAGCAAACTGCGCGCCGATTATTTGTTAGTCTTGAAACACAAGTTTTTTTTATTGGATTAATTAATTCACATACTTAAATTAACAATCAATTAAATTTTTCATGCTAATAAACATCCTTTCAAAATAACATGTTCTCCTATTGATTGTAAATGTCACATGTCCATATCGAGTTCAACTTATTACTTCTATAAGGTTAATTGGGTGACAAATGTATCCCTTTCTGCATGGAACTTTTTATTCTTTTTTTGCAAGTAGGTCAATATTGCTCCGCGAACAATTTGCGCACGTATGCGTTTGAAAAAAATAAATGAAAAGCGTCATCGACGAAAATTGCGTTTTTGTACGCAGCCGATCGCACTCGCACGATCACGAGGTGTAATAGAAGAAAAACGTCAATCAGAGAAACGAAAGAGTAACCGGACCGACAGCCGACGCGATCGCACATATGATGGTAAAAAATCGTTGTCGTTTCTGGTACACGGTATACCGCGCGAATCGATAAAGCTATCCGATGAAACTACGTAAAACCCATTGTAGTCCGAGGAGTGGAAGGTGATCGATGATTGAAAGGTGTCATGAAACGGAACGGTGCGCGAACAGCGCGGTGAAAAATATTTAGGGATTGACATTAAAGAGGAATCGTTTCTGTAAGGGAATTTCCGCAGGCCGGGCACCTCGACGTCGCTCGTAAATTCGGCGCCCGTTGTACATTAGATGGGAGTCGGAAGACATCAGGAGAGCGACGCATGACAATGTCGTCCCACCGGAGATAAGATTAATGTTTCGCGGACTGATGCAAAAGGCGACTTTTGCTATTTTTGCCGGCGCATATAATAGCGGCTTGCAGCGAATGATCAAGATAAATGTAATCTTTAGACCGCACAAATGCTAGAAAAATTTGGATTAGGTTAATGGGTTTTTATTAAATTAAAAAGAAGAAGCTCTACTCCTTTAATCCGTGACATGAAAAATGTTACGCGCGAAATTGTACGAGCCTCAGATGCCAACGCTATTTTTCTTTCCGCATTTCTTTATCGGATTTAGAAAATTAGTTTTAATAAATAAGGGCTCTCTCGCTGTCTGCCTCTCTGTTTAACGTCAGCATCTGCGCGGCTAATATGACGAGCGTAAAAAAGTAAGGAAATCAATCTAAAAAAAGGAAACCAGGTCGCATTTTGCTTATACTAACAACTTTTGTATTTCAGTAATATGTAGTTGGGATATAATTTTCTACAATGAAATTTACAGCATCGCGCACACGTTGGATACGTTTTCGTAGCTAGATCGCAATTCAATGGACGGACAGGTGACGCGTTCACGTAACGCTCGCAGTTGCTCACGGCTGCTTGAATGAAACGAAAATTACCCCCGAGATAATTAAATCGGGGGGGATATCCGTCGACAAAGAGGAAAGAGGAGGAGACGATAATTTATAGTTAATGCGAAGTGAAACGCGGTGGCTGGTAATCGAATATCGGATATCGGTAGGTGACCATTCGACACGTCGAACGCGACTCGATCCCGTGGCTCGAAGGAAAAGGACATCGGGTTAGGTATGCACGAGGGTAATTCAGAAAACAGGAGCGGGAGCATAGTGGAGGAGAGACGGGGGACTAAGGAATAACGAAATAAAAGATTCGATAGTACGTGAGTGCGCGCTATATAGCGTACGGACAGGCTTTATGTACCCTTCGTACCTCCGATCTCGCTGATTCTTTCAGCACTGTGACGTGTTTGGCATTTCCCCGTGACGGCTTTAAGCTCCGCACACGCGCCCACTCCGTTCGTATCCTTTTCGCTCGACCCGTTTTGTTGCTGCACTATTTTTTGTGACGCGTACACATACACGTCGCGCACACGCGAGAGCAAAAAAAAAGATAAGCCGCGAGGCGAAAAGGAGCGCGATGTGACTCCGTCGTCGATTCAACCGCGATGCCGCCGAGAGCGACGACAAGATATTTCTCAGAGTACAATTCAAGCTAGTTTATCAAGATAGAAGCATTTTGCATTACGTTGCGTATTACAGATCGGGAGATGACGGGCGCGCACATGCACGTTTCTAACTTTGGAACGAAAATTTCCTGGCTAAACTCATTCAATGCCGTTTCTCAGAGCTGTTTTTTTTTTAAGAGCAGGTTAAATCGAACTCCGGACTACGTTATACGGTATCGAGAAACGAGCGAGAGCTCATTTTCCCTCATTGGATAGAGTAGCTGGTGGTTCAGCTCAGGGCATACATTTCAGTGATTCGATGTTAATTTTTGCTCGCCATAAGTAAATTGCGTCTAAATTATGGAAAGCCCAGTCGTGTGTTACCCGGCCATACTTAGTTAATCAGCTGGTACATCATTAATTCATTTGATACGCAAGTGGTTCAGAAGTTGTTTTGATGTATGCAGCGGTATTTAGTCATTAACGATGATTGAATAACTGATACCGCTTGCAATCGTTGTTTGTCGCTAATGCGGCGCGAAATTGCAATCGTGAGAAACGAACTTGCATGCCGGCGAATTAAATGGAGGCAGAGTAGCTGTTCTTGTCCATTGAATATTCCTATTGAAACTTTCCCGGGCGAATCGCAAAACTTGTCTGTTATCGCTGCACTCGAGACGGCTGCGCCGCGCCGCGTCAGCCTGAATATCGTTGTACAAACGGCAAGCGACGTGTAAATTAGATACGATTCAGCAAAACATTGCTTATGTGTGTCGCGATGTCATAATGGCATGTCGATTCATGCGTCCCCGCGTGCGCGCAAAACAGGACGAGGTATCTATTTCGGCGCCGTATTGTGTCTCCTCCGAGGCACAAAAGCACTACTTAAATTCCCCTCCGTGTGTCTCTCCCTTGCGCTCGAGAGCGAAAGTTACGGCTAAGTGAATTTCGAACGTCAAATCCATTCGCGCGTGCGAATACTTTTATCGCAATTTCTCGAATATTCGAAATGTCGGAGCACTCTGAATGTCTGATCGTAATATATCGGGGGAGTGTGTGACCTCTTCTTCACGCGCTCCCGGTACGTACACTCGGCGCGACTCGGAAAGATGAACCGCCGAAAGTTGTTCCGCCCGGAAATCGAATGCGCGAATTGCGCGGAAGGCATCCGCACAATGAAGCAATTAAAGTGGAGAACATAACATTGATGCAGTGAATTTCCCGCGCCGCGTCTGGCTCGCTATCGCCGTATTTACTCTATCAAGTTTCGTGGCACACAGCCGCGTGTTCAACTGCATTTTAGTTAACTTTACCGCTCGAATACTTGGTCCACTTCGCTTTAAACCCTTCACGCGCCGTCCGACCGGGTCGAGTGAGCAGTGAGTTGTGTCAACGCGCTAATCGAATCTTTAGCGGAGCTTGATTTCGGAGTGGAATTAAGTGCGCCGTGTGTGATGCAAAATGGTCCTCATTGTGAGTTATTTATCGTACCTTTTGCGAGATTAGCATCCAATTCTTTTCGAGCCGTCCCAGAATACCACGATTTTACATATTTTAAAATCCGTGAAGGTTCATTCGATTAATTAGGGCGATAGATCATATCGCGGTGCAATTGATTTATATCACATATGAAACCCTAATAAAATCACATTATTAATCTAACTTGTCTAAGTCTAGCTCATAACGGCTTTGGCACATTAATTATAACGCGAGGCTATAAAGTAAGGCATCTGATCCTAATATCAATAATATTCGATTACAAGAAATGGGTAAGTCGATTACGCGAAATGGTTTTCGCGACGCGCGCAAAAATATGCGGCGAATGCGTTATCGTCGGCAGAACTTTTCCCCGCAACGCGGGGGATGATCGACATTACTTTCCCGTTGTAATTCCGCGTGTTTGTATACGATAGTCTAAGTTCTAATGCCGAGCCAGCTTCTATTCGCACTAAGTGACTCGTTGTGCCGCGTGTTGCTGACGTAATTCAGTTTTATGGCAACAATTAAAATTCCTGCCAAGGCCCGATTCTGTTGGGAGTTCACCCCCCCTCGAACGGCCATCCTTGAACACAATGCGATGCAGGTATACGCCTGTTATATCCCTATTAACATTCACTCTGCGTCTGCTTAATCAAATTTCCAAGTGAACCGGGTTCCGCTGCAACATGAGGTTTACCTCGAAACTGGTCATCCATAGTTATGCGCGACGCACGCGGAATGCATCTTATTGCGAATTATTCGGGGGACGCGCATTTTGAGCACGCTTCGATCGCTTTTATTAATACACGCGATACGTCACGTATAAGGAAATTTAAACATGTGAGAAATGGCCAGGAGAGACAGCGCGACGATGCAGATTGCATATCTACCGCGTTTCTAATTATTATGTACATAATTTCGTAATATACTGTGATATTATACGGCAAGAATCGTTTAACCGAACGCAGTATATTTTATCCTTCTACGTTGTCAGAGACGATAAAAATTTGTCGCGAGGAGTTCCGGTAACAAGAAGTACCGACTTTCTCCTCGAGATCTTCGAGTTTAAGGTCAATCTATTTATTCCGCGACAAACTGTGAGAGTGTTGCGACGATTTAATGTATGCTTCCACCTGATTCGAGTAGAATAATCTTAAATTTATAATTATAATTGCACATAATTAGCCGAATAACAAATTCATGATAAAGCGGAAAAGGGAAGAGAGAAAAATTGGCGAAGAAATAATTTTTTTCTCACACGCGTTTGATCTCTTTGAACTGTGCAATTTTGTCTGCGGCGTTTTTCCCCGGTTATCCGCAAACAGACAGAAAAATGCTCCGGTTTCAACACTTTCTGAAATGAAAGAGCGCGCACGCGGTTGAAAGTACTGCGTTAAAGGCGATTCATACTATAGGTATTTATTTAATATACGCGGACGTCTCTAACTAATTTTATAATTAGCTTGTCTCGCGTATCTCGAGCAAAATATTTCGTCAGAATATTCCCCTCCTAGATCACTGCTTTTACGCGTGGCAAGGAAGTGGTGAGCTGCATCTTGCAATTGAACAATTTATCTCACGTGTCACGTCAGGGCGATATTCGTTGCTTTAAAATTCATGATATTGCGTGCTACGTAACTTTACAGAAAGTCAGGAGTCTTGACTCCATCGGAATCGTAACTCAGATGTCAAATTAGCGTTTCACATTGCTCATCATCTCGATGGCCGACTTATAGGTATCAATCGTTTTGTAAGCCCGTCAATTCGATTCTATGGAGCCCGTGCTACTCTCCCGGATTATTCCAAAATCTAGTGCTTAATAAGTGGTCTTAACGTTCACCATTTACTGATATATATCACAGCAGCATTTACCATGACCAGTCGTCATTGACTGCAGAATATAGTTGCATTCGATGTAATCAACGCAGGTCTGATACAAATTATTGCAAATTAATTGAATTATTGAATCCAACTTTTGACTAAATTATTCAGCGAAAAATATTATAAATTGTTTTCTAGACTAAATCCAATTAAATTAAACATAATACATTCAGTTTGCGTTAAATTGTACGGGGTGGGATAAAATAACGCGCTGTTTCGATAGAAAAGAAATACGAAGCTAAGCAACCAATTTCTTTTCTAATCAGCGAAGTTTTCACCTTCGAATTACAATCTACAAACTTGTAAATTTCAAGTCGTTAACTCAAAAAGTTATCGTCCGTTTACACGGCCTCATAAAAAGTTGTCTGCTTAGATTAATGTAACGAGCGTAAAATAGTAGAAATAATAAAGGATTATGAGCGTCTGAATTTCGACTTGCCAAAACGGTTTATGATATCTTCTATACGAACAAAACCAAGTCTAGATTCAGAGGCACGATGAATACTAGATGTAAGATCTACAAACTTGTAAATTTCAAATCGTTAACTCAAAAAGTTATTGTCCGTTTACTCGACCTCATAAAAAGTT
>NW_011967216.1:1474755-1517346 GCF_000949405.1 Vollenhovia emeryi | reverse complement strand
ATCTGCTTAGATTACCGTAACGAACGTAAAATAGTAGAAATAATAAAGGATTACGAGCTCCTGAATTTCGACTTGCCAAAACCGCTCATGATATCTTCCATACGAACAAAACCAAATCTAGATTCAGAGGCGCGGTGAATACTAGATGTAACAGCTCTAAATTCGATATATCTCATACAACATATAACATCTCTAGATATAATATGTCTCACAGTAGATATAACGTTCGGTGGTAGAGTATTAAAAAATTTACTGCCTCTTATTTTTGGTGACCAATGATTCAATTTAGATTTGTCATATCTTATTAAAGGTGTTCCATGTAATTTCGGTTATTATTACACGTCTTACCGTGTCCTCGCGGAATGGCTCGAGTGCAACGGTGACATATACTAATATTTGTCATTTTAGCGTCGTTTGCTATTGTGCCGAATTAGCCCCATTAATTTTGCGCCGACGCCGCAATCGTGGCGGCGAGCAGCGCAATTGTGTCCGATCGTCAGCCGTCGTGCCGCCGCTATTTCATTACTGTAATGGTCATCGCGAATGCGTATTCCGCTTGTCTCGCAACGTGTAAGAAAAAAAAGAAGTCGCTCGATAATCGTACGCCCAGATTTACCAGTGTAATACGCGTCTGCTGCTTCGAGATAAATCTCTCTTATTGACGATCAAAGGTAGTCCTCAAGCGGTCTCATCGACATTTCCCTCGACTGCGTCCTGCGATTTCGATCAGCGATGAAGTCGTTTATTCCGTCTCAATAAAGTTTTAATCTCGATAGACGAGTTTCAGCTTTCGCTGATACTCGCGGGAGAGTAGGGGATAGGTGGTGAAAAAGAGAGAGAGAGAGAGAGAGAGAGGGGGGAGACGAGGACCGAGAGAGAGCGAAAAGTTTAACCATGTGCACTAAGAACCCCCTCCCCCGCGCTATTAAGGATGCCCACCCTGGATTTCGTCTTCAAACGACACGACCCTTACGCGACTCTTTGAAAGCGTCGTTACGTCGTTACTTACGACAAACTCATTCGCGCACAACTATCTGCGTAATATCGCCCGTCGTTACGTTAATTCGTGTTAAATCGGCACTCGCTCGCCGAAGAGAAACTCTTTTGCGAAAGCTCACTGCCTGGAACTCGCGACCTTTCTCCCGTATCGCACGACACAGGAAATTACACCGGCTCGTTATAACGAAGCAATTAATTTGCCTGAAACTTTTGGTGTCGATAGACGGTCGATTTTTTTTACGTCGGACAATTATGTGGAGAAATTTATAGCGTGCATTAGACGAGAAATTCGCGAGGGATTGTAAGCCACGATTTCGTATATTCGTTTCGCCCACGCGAATTAACGATAACGAAGGTTAACGTTTTCTACGTTTATCAGATCGACGTGCTGCGATTTCGTTGTGAAAATTATTCGCAAACGCCGCGGGCTCGTCCTTCTCCTTCTAACATTCAAGATTTTTCCCGGCCACGTTAACGAACCAATTTATCAAGCAATTTGTCTTATCTCGATGAAGTTTTAATCCGGATGGCTGCGATAGAAGCTAACCGCTGATGAAAGAGTAACGGGAGAGGAAAAGTCTGCCGTGTCCCGCAATAATGAATCGGTATGCATTGTCGACGTTTAATTAATTCTTTCTATTAATTAAAATCTATAGGCTCGCTTATTGTCTCTGCGCGATTCTATCATCTCTGTTTCAGATTTTATCATCGAAATAATGACACGATAAACCGAAAGAGTATTGATTTTCCTTTTTTAAATTTTTTATCGCGATTTTATTTATTTCATATTTTAATAATATAAATAGTGGGGCGGAAAGAAAGAGAGGGGGTAAGAGAGAGAAAGAAAGTTAGAGAGAGAGAGAGAGAGAGAGAAACGCGTAGGCGGGCGAGTTGCTCGTGTCTTCGTCCTCGCGAAGCTCGCATTCCTAATAAATTTCTTGCGGTATGTAATACAGGATTCCTCTCTTCTACCACCGTCGATTTGATTACTTACACCGAAACTCGAGCACTCCGCGCGCTTATCATCCCCCCTCCCCCCTCCCCCCCCGATATTTCTCAACATGTACAACTCACTCGCGGAGCACCACATGCCGCGAACGTAAATAAGAACACATCGTGGAGAACGGGCGTTCGCACGCGCACTTTCGCGATCGCGCAACGGTACGCGATTCCGGAAGGTCCTCACGCGGGATGTCGCCGCGACGCCTCGACGCGCGTTCCCCTTCGCGGGTCCTCGTGGATCCTCGTGGATCCCTCGCACGGCTCCTGGCTCGCCTGCCGCCCGCGGGCCTCGCGCCTTTTTCCTGCGTCTTCCGCGGCGTCGTCGTACCCGCGCCAACTTGCCCCGGTTTTTCCGCGACGCTCGTACTTCCGACCGGCCGCGGCAGCCATCAGTCGGCCGCGTCGAGACGCGTCTCATAAACGAGGACGGCCGGCATTTGAGCGCGCCCGCCGCCGCGGTTGTGTTCGGCCGATTCGTGGATCCTCGAGTCGCTTCGAGGGTGGCGAACGCGCGGGGCGGCGGGCCAGGGGCGCGGGGTTGCGTGCGGCGCAAGGAGCAGGACCGCCGGCAAGGGGTTGAAGAGCCTGTGCTGCCGTCGCGCGGACAGCGAGCGAACTAACCGGAGCGCGATCCGAACAACGTCGAGGACGATGGAGCCGGGGCGCCAACCCCCAGTCGCGTCGCCGACGCCGACGCCGACGCTGAGTGGGGGTTGCTGTCTGTCCCCGCCACCTACTCGCTCCCACCCTCCGTGCTACTTCGCGGATAAATAAATAGGGGATGCGTGACGTGCGAAGCAACGTCGTTTATCGTCCAGGGGGGAGAGGGGGAAACGGTCCCTCGCGATGCCCTTCAGTGGGTGTCGGAGGAAATTTCACAAATGACGCAGGCATTGAATTTAACTTTTCTTTTCGATCTCCGCACCGGGTATTCCCGAGGGGACGCTATTCTCGTCTCCCTGCGTCATCGGCATTATGACGGACGACTATAGACGAATTCTGTAACCGCGCATAAAACTGTTAGAGTTTAACCCTGTCACGTGACTTGGCTACGAGACAGACGATTCGTGTTGGTTTTAGCCGGTCTAACCGTGTCGAGTAAAGCGCGCTGGAAACTTTGCTCGAGAATATACATAGCGAACTAACAATAAGGGTGGAAATCTTAGAATTGCCTGTCTCTGGGAACCGATCGGTTCTGTCGGGTCAGGTAAGTTAGCGTAACAACACCTCGTTGTGCAACTCGCGGGGGTGACTAGTGGAGCTTTACTTCGCGTGTCTGAAGTTGAGATAATGGGCGAGCGCCCTGCTTCATTTGCCAGTGACATCCATGGATGTCGATTCGACGCCCCGTCGGAACTCCGTCGGGCTCGAGGCGCAATTATTATATCGGCCCGCGATTTTCTCTTAAACGAAAGCCGAGAGGGCTTTTCTCTTGGTGAGGACGTAAACAGGCTGGTTATGCGCGGTACGTCCCTTCTTCCAGAGGTTCTCAAAGAGACAGTGCCGGGTATGGGAACACGTCGAACGCGATTATGCAGCTGATCGATGCGACGAACAACGCGTCGCGGGAGGAAACCGGAAGCGGGTCAAGCGGGATATTCGGCGCGGGTATCGTCCCGCGTGTCGGCTTTGCCGTGAGTTTTTCATAAATAAATATGAGATGATTATCTCACTTGTGCAACGCGTGCGGAAGCTACGTACCATCTCAGCACGCTCTAAAAGGTCGGTGACAGGGGATTTTCATATTCCGTCATCACGTAAAGATAAGAGGATTTAGCGCGTTGTCCCTATTTTCTTGAAAATAAAAACGCGCCCGGCTGTGTGCCTTTTAATTCGCAGCGACGATGGGTAAAGTGTGTTTCGTTCTTTAAAGGAAAAAGGTACCCTTTTTCCGGGTTGTAAAAAAGCGGCTTCTCTCCCTACCGTCGTACATCTAATATTCATACGCTTTTTAACGCGAGCTGCTTTCGACGGGAAGAACAGTTAGCGAGATCCGCTCCCAACTTCCCCGTCCCGTTAATTGAATTCTATGAATTTAAGCGGTATATTGAGTACTGCGGGAGTTTCGCAAATGCATTCGAGAGCCGCGTCGATGTTTATGCGGACGCGAGAATTCGCGCGTGTTGCGACAGGTAGCACAGGGCGGACAGCAGTCAACAACACTCCCTGTCCCGGTAACATAAACTTTAAAAAAAAAATACGCTCGGTTGTTAGAATGACGCGTTTTTCCGTTATAAATATGATGAGTGCGCCCGATGCGCGCGGCCAGTATACGCGATTTCAATTCGTATGTGACTCATCTGACGATGCACGTTGAGCAGACCCTGATCCCGGGTTCTTCCCCGGAATACAATGGGGTGACTTCGGTATCCGGAAGGCGTCATACACCAAAGAGTTCCCGGGGTTAGTTGTAACGACTTCAACGACGGACTCTCGGACTATCGGACTATCCGTAACAAAAGCGTATCCGGATATTTTGTAGGAAGGATTTATTGCGAGAACGAATTGAATCCCGTATCCTTTCGGAGCTTAATCCGAATCGAAGGCGCGAACGATGGGACTGTTGCAAAATTTTATCGCAACCGATCGCAAGGACTCGTGTCCCGCGTGTTACGTAAGTTTTTTGCGATTTGAAAGTTTATTGCGATCAATATCACCGTATGCCTCAGTGGTCGAATTGGTGAGACGCCCGCCTAGCAAGGGGGTAACCACTAGCTAAAATGTTGTCCCACCGATTACATGATTTCATTTCATCTCATCTGATTGCAAATAATTTTCTCTTATATGCACGTTTAAAAATATGTGGCGTTGTTGAACCTCAAAATATATTTTTCTTATTTTACTAAAACGTACTTGCTTTTAGAAGTAATTTCAGTTAAGATTGTAGTATTCGGTTAGGTAGAAAACATGATTCCTTGCTTTCCCACTATTCCCACTAGTCTAACCGTGGTCTTAATGAAAAGTAATTTTGTATTTGTATCTACTGCTTATTGTTCCAAATTTGCACGCAAAGGTGTTTCAACTACTTCAGTCTTATTATCAAAAGAATACGCGCTTATAGTTGCGTACTATGATATGTATTTGGATATTCACTAAAAGAAGTGAATTTTTTTGGCAAATAAAAACAAGCTGAGAAAATGTTCAAGTTTAATGTTTATCGTCTAACAAGTGAAGAAACTTGAAAATGAAGACAAAACGGGGATTTCATAAGGCCTTCATAATGATTTCAGAGACACTGTCCCACGATTACATCAAGTGGTTACATCCTTGCCGCCTAGAGTGTAGATTGACTAATGCTCTTCGCAAGAAAATTTTCGCCAATTATGGTCAAATAATATTACTTGTTCTTACACAAGATTTATTCATACACGGCGATCGGTTTCGTCGCGACACATTTTGTTTGAATGTATAACTTGTACTTGGCTTCGCTTCTTGGACGAATTATTGATTTCGATGGTTCGACGAACCGAGAAATTCTTCCAGACAAATGCACGATCATTTTTAACTTCTGTGTTTGCTCGCTGTTTCTCAATTATCGAATAAAGATTCCAAAGCAGACACGAAGACATTACGACTTAATTCCGTTTAATAATTAAAAGCATGTTCCGTTCAGAAGCTTACGATATTGGCTGTTATGTAACTCGATTCTCGATCGAGTTCTCTTTGCGGGATATTTTCAATTGGGAAACGATAATCTGCCATGTGAGAAGTTGCAATCGAGATAAAAAGCAGTAATTTCACATGACATTTTAGAGAAAAAGTTGTATTCTTACCCACTAAGTTGTACGTAAATATATTGGCAGAGGCACGTTTAACAATTACATTGATATTCGCACGAAAGCAAGAGCTCGTTAAATTGGGAAGGCGAACAGCAATTACGTTATAGTTGCCGCGAGCGTTTCTAACGCACAAATGATCTCTCGTTTAACGAAGCGTATTCCTCAGTTCCCTTTGTCGTCGCATTCAACAAATTCATCGCGGCTGTTAATTTTTCCTCATGGAAGAATTTTTCTACCGCGCCGGAGATGCTTATCGCCGAATTAATAGACGTAATTTGCCAAGATCGGGCAAATGTAATTTAAGCGAGAGATTGCCCCGTGCGCCCGCGAAGAGGATCGATGTTTATTGTGCTGCAAAACCAGGATTGTAACCCCGATGGTGTGAAGGTTGCATCGGAGGCTCATCGTTGCTCGTTAGACACTCGGTCGTGCGTGACGATCACTTCCGTCACGCATGAGCACGTTCTCCGTTCAAACGTTACTCGCTCCCGTCCGCTCGGGTAATTCGTTTCCCCGCATCCCAGATTTTCCAGGACTCCCGCACAATCCGCGATTCCGTTCCGAGTAATTCCGCGCTCGCGAAAAATTGCAACCACTTTCCGTAACATGTCGTGCGCGTTTGTTCGTTACGGATTTAATGAGAGTTCAGTGCGTGTAACTATGCGCCCGTTGAAACGAATGTTATTGTTTAATAAAACGCGCGACTACGTTTTTCAGATGTAGCGTTAAAAACTTCTTTTTCATCGCGGATTTATTAAACGGCAGTTTTAGCAATTTGCCCGCGCGCTCGTTTGCGATTTCGCTGCATCTTCAGAATTGGCGTATTTTCAAGGAAATTTGCGCTTTACGCACATACATCTTTAACAAGCAATCGGAAGCAGCAGCGGCGGCTCTCTGAGAAAGATAGCGAAATAATAAATAGAATAAGAACGAGATAATAAATAAAGATCTGCGATAAAAGCGCGAAACTTTTTCATCGCGGGATCGCATTAACAGTTCGTAAACAGATTGAGAGGGAGCAAATCTTTATAATCTTTAAAAGCAGATAGATTTCCGAGGAGATAGTACCTGGTAATAGCGTATCGTGTTTCCGCTACCATTCGCTTATTGCTTCTCCGCGAATAACGAAATCTCCACCGCTCAGCTGTATCAAAGATAAAGCTATGCGCGCGAGGCACCCGATAACGCGGTGTAAGTAGAAATTGAAATTTCCTACTGGGCTGAATTGCTCGGTAACTCAATATCCTAAGAGTTTGCTGACCTCGTTATACGCTCGTTCGTGCGTGACCGATTACTTCCGTTACGCATGAACACATTTTTCGTTGCAAGCACGTTGCACAATATGAAATATAAAGAGTAAGATGTTTCCTTGAATATGAAAATTATCCGCGACGTAACTAGAAGTCGTTCGACGCGCGATCGTTTCATTACGGCTTTTACCCAGAAAACCATAGCTGCCGATATTACGCACGTTGATTCCCATTATTGTTTACTGTTACTGAATTATCCTAATTAATCCTTCATTTCACTCAATATCGACGCAATTGATTTTCAGTCGCCAATTTTCCCGATTAGATAAATAATAAAACTGAAGTGAAAGTATATTCTCCAAAAGTGCCGCGACACATTTATCCGAGTTGAAATGCGCCGTTGACTGACAATGAGACAGTTTAATCTCTGGATGTTTGATTTATAAAAGTTGATTATAAAAAAAAGGATCATTTTGATGACGGGACATTTTGCACTACAAATGTACGAGATGGTCAAGTTGAAAAGATAATCGCGCGGATAAGCGTTTTATTATTTCCGTAGAAAAAATTGCGGAAAATGTATTCAAGACGGGGCACGCTACATGACGCGAACGTTGCAGAAAGTACCATGTTGATTTCGTCAAGCGGTATCTCGAGAATCGAGGTTTTTCGCTGGCCGGAAAGTATACCGCAATGCGACGTACGGAAGGCTTATCGTCCTCGTTACACGCCTGCTCGTGCGTAACGATTACTTCTGCCACGTGCACATCCTTGAATCAAAAGCCACTCTACTCGCGCTATCCCGTTTCGACGGATCAAAGAATGCAATGTCCTCGCTTCAGCAACGCCCCCCGGCCTGGCTGCAATATTCGCGAACGCGAGCGCATTCCTTGATTCTGGAGCGTCGACACAATTAATTGCGAATGGCTGGTACAGGTGTCAAGATTTTCGTGCTTCGCGTTTCGCGTTTCGCGTTTCGCAGTCGATAATTTGTGTTGCAGTAGAAAAAAGAAATACTCCGCTACGTGGCATTTTTCAACAGTATTTCATTCGCGAGGAGTTTTAATTCTGCTCTCTCGAATAAATGAACGTCCCCGATCGGCGAATTTTCAGAAAAGTTTAAAACCCTCAGGATTGATCAAGTGCAACTAAATAGAATTAATACCTTGCTATTCATTGTTTTATAATATTTTGCTGCTCGAAAGCTAATAATTAATCATAATTAAGATAATAATTGAAATTTTTCTAGTAAAGAAAAAAAATACAATCCTAATTTAACACAGCGAGTATAATCAATGTATTTACGGCGAATCGCGCGCGCGGCGTTGTCCGGTATTTTCCTTAATAAACGAAATATCGGTGTGCGCGCTTTCAAAGGGCCGGTCCTCGATGCTGTTGCGGCCAGCACGAAATGACAAACCGCGCGCACGTCCATCGGGCCGCTCTCCGGCTGAGAGCGATGAGAGCGGGGGTGCCTTCAGGTTGCCGCGAAATCGATGTCCGACCCCGCGAATGCAAATGCGAAATAGCGGTTGACCCATTTTTTCCGCGCTTATCACGCCGCACTGTCTCCGCTCGACTTTTCTCTCGCCTTCACGCGCCTCGCCATCAATCTCCGCGTTTCGTTCATCTTCTCCCCTGCCTCCTTTGACTGCTGTTAACGTTGAATATCGCGAGTCCGCGCCAGGCCGGCCGATAAACTAATTTCGCTCGGGTTAAAAAGCCGCTCGTGTTAGCGCACTCTTCCTACGGCTCGCTCTCCGCTCCCTCCCGAAAATCTGCGCTGTGAAACCCGGCACCGGAAATCTCATCCTTCATTTTTTTGTCTCTCATCGCGCGAACGTGTCGCCATTTCGCCATTTGCATTCTGTTTCCCGTCTAGGACAAAGAAAAGGCAGCATTGACATTTTCACTGCTCGTTAGAATCAAATTACGATTTGAACTGATATTCAAGATCGTTTTGCGAGCCCCGTAAAAAAGTCGGAAAAGATAATAATTCTTTAATGGATTGAGCTTATTTCCCCGCAGATTAAGCGAATAATGAGGACGCGTATCAGAAATTTAACGTTGCTATTTTCAATTGTATAGACCGTCTTCGACGTTTATAAGTAGAACCTTACTAACATAGTTAAAACCAGCTTTTTTAAGTTTGCAATATTTATCTACTAATACTTTCTGCAAAGTTTTCATTATTAACATTTGTAATTCCTTTGAAATATATTATATAATATGTATATAAATTTTTTCGTGACTCGCGATTTTAATTATACATATATTATATATATACACACGGTCGTTTTCTTCAATCATCTTATCACGATTTTATTTCTACAATTTCTAAAATGGTTATATTGTAATTTAAATTTATCGATGAAATTATATACCCAGTATTATACAATATTCATTAAGCTGTAACAAAACTATATAAATTGAGATATCCGACTTTTAGATATGAATGGCCAATGCGAGTCTAAGGCAGGATGTAGATAGCCTATTCTTGTAATTTATTAAAATGTCAATTCATATGTCGGTTCTTTCCACATTTGTCCTGCGCGCCGGTTTCTTTTCGGACATAACGCAATTTTCTTACAGGTGAAGCTATTATCGTCAGCGAATTCATATATTCAAATCGATAAACGATTTCTAATTATATTTAAAAACGCTACATTTTAGCATTTTTAGATGCTACATTTAGCATTCAACACCCCCCTTCCCTGTACTGTAAATTATTTTTATTGCGAAAAGTATTACCTCAACCAAGATTCGAACCTCCCTCAATCCATGACGGGCGTCTTAGCGAACTCGACCATTGAGGCTGTGATAATATTATTCGCAATAATTATTGGCATAATACTTAAAGGAACGCTCGCTTACAGCCCCACGTATATAAACAATAGAGAAATTACAAGTATAGGCTATCTACATCCTGCCTTAGACTCGCATTGGCCATTCTTGTGTGTTGTTTAGTTTTAACGAAAGTCCTACTTTAACTCTATTGTTTTCGATATGGCTTCGAGAGACGATAGCGTCAAGAAATACAGTTCGTTTTTAGAAGTAACTTTCGCACTGGGGTTCGCGCATTTTCTTAATACGGCACGGAATTAGAAACGATGTGTTGACGACCTACATTTTCCGGACACCTCGTCTTTGTGCCCGGGTGAACGGTGTTTACGGCACGAGGGCGCGTAGTTATGCATAATTCGATAGTGTCTCGGGTCCCCGGGATGCCGCGACGACGGATCGACCGTATGATTTTCGGATCGCTCGGCTCCGGGTCGTCCAGACCCCCGAGAACTTGTCCCGGCAAGTCGGTTAATCCGAAATTCTCGGATAACAAGAAGGACGTTGCATCACCGTCGTCGATGCCCCAAGGGGGTCGCGGCAAAAAGCCGAGTTGCGATTTAGCGGTTACTCGGGCTTCGCTTAAAGGAAAACGTATTACTTGACATTTCTAAGGACTGACGGGCGGGCACACGAGCAAGAACGGACGAGATTTGCCGTCTGCGAAGGGCTTTTGGGGACTGACCATCTTTATAGTTCAACGTGTCTTTGATCAATGGACGGCGTCACTTATGTCAGATTGATCTGGGAGAGTATTTCCGCTTGGAATATTAAAATGACGGTCAACAATCGCAAAGAAATGACGTATCGATAAGGGTTGACGCTGCATGATATAATAATATAAATTGATAAACGAATTATTAAATGTGACATAATAATTTCTCACGCTGCATATGCGCAGTTTTGAAAACCGCTACTTCGAACGTCTTATCGAACAGGACACTGTTGATACCATAATTGTGATAAAAAAATAGATCCTGAAACACCTTTCAGAATCTTTGTTTTTATCACAATTCGGAGGAATAAAGGATATAAGAGCCAAGACGGGACGTTAGTGTCTACATGATTTTTAATTTTTTTAATTTATCGCGAAAATTTTACCTCAGGACGGCCCTCTCACTAGACGGGCGGCTTTATTTTTATATTTACTTGCCGTGTTACGTGTTTATAGATATCTATAAAATATAAAATGTATCGAAAAATTGTCGCGCCAAAGTGATTCAACTTTTACAATTTTAATAAACTTTTTATCGGAAATCTATTACGTCAGAAAGATTTCAACTTTCAAGCTGGGAATTGTTTCACTATCTCGAGCCAGAACTAATGTTTTTGTTAAGAGATAAGGTTAGTTATTCATAGTAATTACATTCCATTGTATAATGGAAGATACATTTTAAGCTCCAGAATACCGCTTTTATTTTATTCTCATGATTCTTTCTTGTTGACCTCGCGAGCTCTTTCTGTCGTAACGATCCTATTACGACATAAAACATCCGCGCGCGCTGATATTTTTCTTGATTTCTTTCCCGAGACATAATTAAAATGGCGAGTCACGAGAAATTTTTGAAACAAACAGCAGCGACAATTAATCTGCGGGTTTAATCCGAGGTCTTATTCAGATGATACAAAGCATGCGGGACAGTAAATGGTAGACGCAGGTCTTCCCACTGTGTTCGCCATTATTCGCCGTCGCGCGCACACAGAAATCTGGATCTAAAGCCTCCGCGAATGAATATGAATAACAAATGGAGCGGATTATACACACTCTGAAACCCGTGCCATTAATACGCAATACAGATAGTAGATCGTAGGCCACAATTAGTTTCTCGCGATACGTGCCATTGTAGCGTGTCCGTGGGCAAATACCGGCGGGTACGTATATCATATTGATAAACGTAGAATATGCTTCACACAGGAACGTTCACGCTTCATCGGACCACCGTCTGACTTCAACGTCAATAACAGTCGCCTGCTTTTACAGCTTCCGCCAGTCCTGTATCATAGTTCAGTATCGAGGAATCTCACGCGAATAATCCCAGCGTGATTCTCCTCGGAGGAGAATCTCTCCGAATTGACTTTCCCGCGGGTGACGTGGGGAGGAACGCGAGTACATTTTTGCACAATCGCGTTATTTTCGTCGGATTAAAAAGGGGGTCTGGCACATATCGCGTTTTCTTTGCCGCGTGTCTGGGAAAAGAGACACCGACGAGAAATTTACATACGAAAAATGTGGGACACTTTCGTGTCTCCTCTTTTATTTTGTTTTACCTTTTATTTTATTTTTCACTCCCTCGTTATACGTCGACGCACGAGTCACGCGAAATTTGAGCGAGAAAGGACGAACTGGGGAAACACATAAATCCGCGGGGTCTCTTACCGAACGTTTGTCTTCGGACAAACGGTAGGGTTGCGGGGACGTGCGCGACGCGGGCGCAGAGGAAGCAAGTTTTCAGGCGTTGTTTCGCGTAGCCGCCGCCACGAGATGCGGGCCGGGACAAGGGCGGATGTCCGACTTGCCCACCCTCCGCGGACACTTTAGTGCACGACACTTGTTTGCCTCGCCTAGCAACGTATTTTTCCCCGTCCGTTTCCCTATCCGTCTCTCGACATCCGGGGCCTCTCATCCGCCCCGGATGCGCGACTACGGGCGCAGCAAACGTGAGCGCGGCCGAGGCTTAGGAGAAACGAACACCACCGTGGTAACCGAGATGCGCGCCGAACAACGGGCCGTTCGATCGGTCCGAAAGTAACGGGGACAAATCCGATCGTCTTTATCTGCGCCGCCGTGCTCCGGGACAGGTGCGCCGAGGATGGTGCCCGTGCGAAATGCGATTCGATGCTAACGCGACCATTTCGTACGTGGTGCTTACGTGCCGGAATTCCTAAATCCGCTTGTCCTGCGGTCGTGTCGGCGGAACGTTTGTCAGAGACGCGCGCGTTAAGATGCGAATTTCACGATTGCTCCGAACAGCCGTCATGCCGCAACTGCGCTGTCGCTGAAACTTGCGACCGTAACAGATGTCAAAACTTTGATGATACGGTTGTACGATCGTGTATGTTCGCATCGTGATATTGATGTGAAACGGTTTCTCGAAATAAGTCGCGCTCGAATTTTCAGAGAGACAGTTGATTTTGTTATAAAAGAATTTTCGAGAATTACGCATTGAGAGATGAGCAGTTAAAAATATGATACTCCGAGTACGCTTTACTGCAAAGCATCCTACAAAATGGTTACAGAGCCTTTAAATGAAACAGACATACGTGTTATATTTCATCGTTATTTAATATTCTGTTTCTTTAATTCGTATAAAATTCTATAATTTTGATACTATACTTACCTTATTTGTTCATGTCAAAACACTTAGAAACACGTACTACTTATTATTGAAATACTTTGACCATCCCAAGATTAAATATTATGATCTAACGATGAGCGTCTGTTTGTACGCGCACCGGCTGATCAAAGATCGGGCTTTCTACTTAAAGATAGAAGATAGGACGCAGGAAAATCTTTGATCATCATGATAATATTTAACATCTCTTAATTGCAACGTGGTTTGTATAACGGCGAAAGCCTCATTAACAATACTTGATAGAAATATTTGACCATGCCGATTGCTCTTGAATAAACTGTATCGCCAGACGAAACGTAGATACCACCAAATATAAATAATACATTGTAAATTATTTAAACAACGTAATAACGGTGTATTTTAACTCGAATGAGTTTATGAGATTAAACGCAAGCCAAGCATTTGATTTATTGAAAGCCGATCTGATATCGGCTGATTCTCCTTAGCGGTCTACTAAGATTCTCGACGCAAAGTTATCGGTTACCGTTCAGTGCACACGATATCGGACTCCGATAGTCTCATGTACCGTTCTTGTTTTGATAATCCTGTCCAGCATCGGAATGCATTAAACATCCCAGCTTTGATGCACTACTGAGGAAAAAGGATCCCGTGCACAAAGGAATCGCGATCGTTCGAGTCGCGCCTTTGGAATTAATCCTGTGGCATACGGGATTCCCTTGCGGAAGAGAGTAGTCAAGAGCCGAAAAGGGACAGCATGTGAAAATCACGAGAGAAAGTCAGCGGACGAAAGAGAAGCAGGAAAGGGGGAGAAAAGTTTATGCAATAACGCTAAAAAAAGTATATATATATAATCTAGATATAAAATTTGAATAAATTCTATAGCGGAGTCTATTGACGGAATATATTGAATTTGCCCGTGAATGTTTTTTCAATTGACGTTTTTACATCATAAACTGGTTTCGGTAATAATCAAAGACAGGTAACCTGAAAAGATAAATTAATAAAGAACTTTCAAGTGCAATTCTCTTCCGTTTTCACTTTTTTTTATAGGTAAAGATATTAATGTTTTCGTGAAGATATTTAATTATTTTCTCAAAATTTATTCTGTGACAAGATAGATAAATTATAATCCGAAGGATATTATTGAAATGCTCAAATACAAATCGGTTTTCGATATTGCATCGCGATAGATGTAATAAATACGTAAAAAGAAATATGACTCGCCTCGAGTTATTCCGCATTATTGCGGGAGATGTCGGCGAAATAATCTGCAATGCGAGGGAGATTGCAATTCGCGACGATTTTAGGCAGACTGAAAATCAAATCTAAGAAAAATTATGGACGCATTCGATTTGCATTCGCAGGCGCGCAACACATTTTGCGATAATTGTAAATTCTGGTCGCAACATGCATTTCATACATCATCGACCTCCGTATGATATTGTTCCGAAATTGTAACGATTTTACCATAATTATAAACGGAACGCCCTTCATTAACGCAAATTGGTGCTAATTTTGCCGTTCGATATCCAGTGGTCTATACAATTGCAGCTAATTAAAATTTTCATTATTTATTCTCGTGGGCTTAAGATAAATATTTACAGGATACTCAAATCTCTTGGTTTTTTTAACAACGATTTTTTGAAAATGTACCGAAAACTTTCATAACAGTTTCGATAATATTTTGATACGAAAATAGTCACGTGATTATTTGGCGAGCCTGACAGGATATGCATGTATCTAATCTAACCGATATGGGTTAACTCCAGAGAATACGAGACGAGAAGTATTCTCGGTACTCTTTGTGGTACTTTAGGGGTATACGTATAGGTATCGGAAATGGAAAAAAGAAGCACGTACTGTGCAAAAAACAGATCGAAAGTCGGCCTCTTTCCATGTAAAACGTTACCTTTTACTGCCGTGGGTGCCCGTCAGGTATAATCTCCTGCAGGTGACTATATCGATTAGAATTTTAGTACATTTCAACACGCAATAGAACAATCACCAACGCGAAGCAAATTTATCGCGTTAGAATAACGAGTCAATATTTTATATGTACTTTATGTATTAGAGACATATGTTTAATGAATTTTGCCAGTTAATCATATTACGCAGTTTCAAATGTAGCCATTGTGTAATAGCGACAAGAAGAAATATCCCGCATATAATGTTGTATACGCGGAAATTGAGTTATAAAGGGCGTAGTGGCATTCAACCTCTTTCGACGTTTCACGTTTCTTTCCTTATCGTCACGATACCTTGTAACTTCTCGTTTAGTCCAATTGCATCTCGTGTGTTTTGCTGTAACGTACCGCATATCGTCTCTTTCGCACCACATCACGTTCCATTTCGGTCCCCCATAACCCCATCGCGTTCCACGTTGCTTATAGTACCTCACGGGTCTTTCATTTTATCGTAACTCGATCTCGGATCCAGACATCTCGGAAGCTCGTTCCATTTCCTACGCTCATCATCATTTTATTTTATTACTTCGCGTGACAATGCAGTCTGCTGTTGTTTAAGATAAAAGTATACTGAATTTTGGGAAATCCATCGGTAGTTCTGAGCTTCAGAAATTACTGGTTCAGCGGAGTATTATTTCAAAATTATCATCTACGTGTAGATACATATCTGCTTAGGTAAAGGAATATATAGGACAATTTTTCAGACGGCATACTCTGGGAAAAAAAAGTCAGTTATAACCCATTTTGGGGCCCACAATTAGTAATCGAATTATTTAGATTGTTCGTAACTCTAATCTTTTACGAATTTTATCTCGCTTAACTAAAAATCACAATTAGCCTTTCTATCTGTATCCAAGATATTAGAGTAATACTAATCAATTCTCTCAATTAGTTCTGTCGATATTCAGTAACGCAAAGATAATTTTCACTTAAGTGGCAATAACCGAAATGTTAAGTTGCTTAACTACATCAAAAAACGGTCAAAATTTTTTCCAGAGTAGAGTTACGAACAATCCAAATAATTCGATTACTAATGGTGGGCCCCAAAATGGATTATAACTGTCTTTTTTTTTCCCAGAGTATAGACGACGAACCATTTTACAGGCTTACATGCGAAATATTTCGCGTCTGTAACAGTCTGTTCGTACAAAGTTATATATTAAAAGAAATTTTTATTTGGTACACTTATTTTTTCTAAATTGTACACCGTGATGAAATTGAGCCATTATATGTCAAATTAAGAAAAATAAAAAACAGTTTTACTCGTTGTAGTAAAATAATCTAATAAAACAACTCCTACATTAAAACGTAATCTTGTGAAAGGATGGAAATAAACTTTTCTTCTTTTTATAAAAATGCGCTGTTACGATCATTTATATAATATATCAATTTCACACCAAAATGGATTCGCTCAGTACTTCAATACAGATACACTTTACATAATTAATGTACTTTGTTCCTTTTACATGAATGTTACTTGTTATACGTTTTGGGGCTTTGTAAAATGTCGATTCTATTCAACCTAATACGTATCGCAAAGCTTTTCATCATACGCGAAGGCGCAATTTCACCGGTTCGCTCCGGCTATTACTTTTTCGTTGTTCAACATTCTCATCATACAGTCTACTCTTGATTTATTATGATTGTTTATCCCGATCGACCCGATTCCGCATGGCCATTTATGTCGGTCTGTATTAATTCCATTACCCACGATATGATGCTCTCGGTATTGCTTTCCATGTTTCGATATCAATTTCGACGTTTAATTAATACAATACCTCTGAAGAAATGCCAACGGAAAACCGATGATATTTTCATTCTTTCCCGCAAAATTCATGCATTCCACGGTTTAATTAATTCTTAAATCGTCCGTTTCCACATTGCGGTCTTTATTCACAAGTCACTGCGTATCAATTAAATTTGCGCACTTTTTCATACAGTTTTATATAATTCTCGGATTACATTATGAAGTAATATACTGCGATGATCCATAAATGTTCGTAAAATTTCTTCAATTTTTGATGACCTATACTTATATCCATTTCTATAAATATTGATTGACTTTAATATTGGTTTAATTTATTTTTATCTTTTTCTAATTCTTAAAGCTAGAAAAAGCAAAAAGTAGGTTAAACTGATTGTGAGATTAAAAAGTTAATCTGCATTGATAAAAATGGACATAAAAAATATACCTTTCGATATTCTTATTAAAACTTAATGACTAATCAAAGTATATTTTTAAAAAATTGCATATAATATAGAGGAAAGTCTCTTATTAAGAGACAGGATCCTAATATGGGATAGCGGGGTTTCTGTTAAATTAATAGATATCGTCAGTTGATTCCATGAATTTAATGTCTTCGGAGCGAAATCTGTCTAGTGAAAAATTCATTGTTAGATTGTGTAATTGTTGCGAAAAGAGATTCGTGATTGAATTTGGGTGTTAAAAACCCGCTATATTAGACACCTAACTCATAATAGAGAACTTTCCTCTATTAAAGTATATTATTTATTCATATTGATAGATTATCCTTAATAACGTCGTTTTACTTGGTTATAATTCCATTTATTTAAATCTTTAGTGAGGAAATTCGGCGTTTATACGCGATGCACGATATCGTCACCGAGGTTCTCCCCGAGAGTTTTATGGGTCGTGAATCTGATAATGTGCCGAGGCGAGATTAAGGCGCCGAATAAGAAAATTTCACTTTACATCCTCGCTCGGCCACATAAATCGAAACTAGTTAATCCCTTTTCGATTGCGCGTACTTTTATCCCTCCCTCTATACGTTAAGATTTAAGTTCGCCGAATGGCGTTACCCACTCGCCAAGTCCAAAACTGTTCGTAGCTGGGGCTCAAAGCGTCTCTGAATGTTTTCTGTATATTTACTTTGCTAAAGGAAACTAGAATAGAGAGTAGAGCAGAATAGAATACAACTTTATCTGTTCTCGCGATAAACATCCCTTAAGGATAAACACCTATTTAGGAAGATATAAAGCTATCTGTGTGCGTATTCTATAATACATAGAAGGAGGAAGATATATAGAACATTTAAAGTCGTCCAACTTAATTTTCATCGCAATTTACTGAATTTTACTTAGCAATATTTTCAGGACGGTCTTAGTCGTTATAGTTCTTCAAAGTTTAAAATTAAATATCTAGATTATTATACTTGAAACTTGTTTAATACTGAAAAAACGTATTCAAAAATATTTTTTCATAACAACTGTTTTATTATTCACTTGTTAAACGATATTATTTCAAACCGAAAAGAGGATTCTTGCTACAGTCTAAAAATACGATTTTTATAGATCTCGATTATCGTGATAAATTATCAGGGTCTTTTAAATTCGTGACGAATAGGCAGATAATGTGTTTACTCATCGATACTGTGTACGGTATCGTGTGCCAGCATCTTGCTGCGAAGCACAGGAAACGAAGATTACGCCGGATCATCCCGCCTGCGGTCCTCTGCGCGCATAGCCGAACGTTATCGGGGGCACGGCGAGATAAAAGAAGGAGATCGCTAAGTCGGGGGACGTAATTTCACCATGTTGCTCCGCGGTAATCCAAACCTGCCACCGGCGGGCCGGGCGATTCGTCCTTCAGGGCGCGCCCGGTACCTAAGCGCACGGATGTAACGCGCCCCACGGCCAGGATCGCGCGCCGTGAATCTCGAGGGGCAATTCGTCCCCACTCGAGAGAGCCGAGCTTCCTGGATTCCTTGGGAAAGGATCACCCGGCCGCCGCGGAATCCCCGCACGGAAAATTCCTTATCTGTATCGCCTCCACCTCCCGCCCCCCCGTCTCCACCCCTTTCGCCGCGCCGCGGTTCGCGTTCCTCCCGCATCCAGGAGTTATTTCTCCTATCGGGCCGGCGCGCAGTTCACCGCTCGGGAAACTGTTGTCCCTCGCCTCCCCGAGGATCCTCGCGGCACCGGGATGCCGCGAAACGGGAGTGAAAACCGCACGCGAACCGGCATGGCATGTTGGAAACCCGCGCGGCGGAAGTGCCTTCCCGTTGACTTGAATTACAACTCGGCGCACATACACGCGGAACGAGCCGGTAGTGAGTAGCTATATAATTTTACACAATTTGCATAATTTTGCCAACGGAGAAAGAATATTAGCCAATTGGCGACGCTGGGAGCAAGTGTCGATCTTCCGCCCGCTAAACGCTGCGAGAGCTTCTCTCTTTCTCTCGCTCTTTTTTTTTTCTAATTTCGCGCACACAGGTGTGCACGTATACGCGCCGAGCAATTATTGTCGCGTTATCTCGCGAGGCATTAAGTACGGCGAACGTACGAAGAACCGGGCGAAAGAGGAGGCGGATCCGAGCGTTCCGGCGCACAGGCCATTCTTATTATCACGTATTACGCGGCGGGTATGAGAACCCGGGCCGCGCGGAAACCCACCAAGTACGTCACTTCCAAGGATAAAGCGGCCGGAGCAGCCGGGAACACGGTTCTCGCTATTTCTCCGGTATCTCCGGGTCATACATGCGGAAGATCGTACGCGCGCCGTTACGCCCTCCCCCCTCTTATATTTTACGCTTATATCTTACTCGGCCTCGCTCCTCCGCGCGCCGAGGCGCACGGCGCGATGTTAAACCGAAACGCGACAAGAGTATTGACATTTTATTCGCCCGAAACGATCGATCGCTATCGGCACGGGAAATATATTACCGCACCAACGCTCCGGGATCTCCCGGAGAACTCTTACGGCTGATTCATACCGGTCGTCGCTATTACCCCGCTGGCTTTCCGCGACTTATCCGTAAGCCGTTGGGGAACCGTATCGCACTTTTCCACCCCCGCGCGCCGGCCTATTGCCCACCGCCCCGTCCCCGGCGCATATCGCGGAGAGAATAGCGGCGGGCCCGACGCGGAGCGTAAGGATCAGACCTTCACCGCGCGCGGAGGGAGCTCCGCTCGGAGAATTCGAAATCGAGTTACTATCTGCCGAGATGTGTCCCGAGCGTTTCTTGAGAATCCGTCGCGACAGTATTATCGAATCTGTCTCGCAGCAAAGAGACCTTCTATTTGCTCACCGAATTGATGTGGCCCCTCGCTAATTGCTCGCTGACTTAGCGAGAAGTAACAATCCGATTAGAATTAGAACGCGAAAGTTATTTCATCATTAACTCGCGGGTAACGAGTTATTATGGAAATTGGCCAACTCGCGCTCGCGAGAAGTATTTATTTAGGCTTAGCGAACTTAAAGAAGCGGGAACTTGAAATTGCGTTACACACCGGCGGGCGGTGTACGAGGAAACGTGACGCAATTCATGAATACCAACAATTTGAAACTTTTATTTTTAATATCGTTTCCTCTCCGTCTGCGTAACTCGCCAAGAGGAAAATAATTATGGCGATAGGGAACACGTAAGAATAGTCAACTTGAGGAGCCTCCGAATGCATTTCTTTACGCGCGATATTTCTGTGTGCGGGCAATAACCTAACGCATACGTCTATAAGCGAGTAATTGCGGGTCTAAGGAAGCAGCGAGATGTAATTTACAGGATATATTACGACGTTTGTAGTCACGATAGCGCGCAATTAAGCAATGGGATGATAAATTATGTACTTGGGGGCAAACGAAGCGTCCATATAAATGATGCATAATTAACTAGCCTGCACAATTAACTATTAATGTCCGTCCATTTCCTCCGGATATTTAATTATCACGGATTGCCGCCTGAATAAGTACTGCAATCTGGAGATATCGAGGAAAGCGGTGATATCGAGCGTCCCGTCGCGCGTTCGCACGCGGATACCAGGTGTTAGAATCGCGGAATAATTTAATGAGATCTGATTCGGCATGGGACGCGATACCTCACCTATGAATGCCATTTTCCGGCGTACGGCCGCAAGCGGTTGTTGGATCCCGCCGTAAGTATCCCGCGAGGTAAGTATCGATCGCTTCCGATAACTCGCTCCCACCGGGCGCGGCGGGGAACGGGGGAGAGGAGGGCGGGGATCAGAGACACGGTCATCACGAGGACGCGGATATCCTCGAATTGTTTCACCCCGATAACGATTGATATGCTCGATAAATGCTTCGTCCATGTATTTGCCTGGAGCTACCGCGCGATACCGCACGAGGCCTGACACCCTCGCCAAATGGGTTTTCACCCTTCGCGAAGCCGCGGCGAAGAGGAGACAACCTCGTCTTTGCTTGTCCTATTAGTAGATCCATTAGAAGATTATTTGCTCGCTAGGCCATGCCCGCTCCTATTACGTCTGCATGGCGTTACAACGCGCCAGATTTTCACGTCAGTATTTTTCCATCTGGATTCTCGATGGAATTTCTCATCGCAGGAATCGATAGTAAAACACGATTGGAATACATGCATCCGGAGCGGCCAAATAGATAACATTGTTGGATAAACTAAGCTTTTCGCTAAACAACATTTTTTCCCCGTCAGTCATTTACCGCTCAGATAGAAAAGGGATAAGTAATTGTGCAAGAAGAATACATTACCTTGAAATCATTATTCATAAAACTGTTGGCGGGGCGCGACAATCGATTAAGATAATAATCGCGAGCTAATGAAGTTATGATTGTTCCCCGTCGCAATCATGAAATAGTCAAGGATGAAATATCGCATTACGTGCAGCCTAAAAGCGCGAGTTTCTAGCGGGTGACGCGAGTTTCCGCAGAACTTCAACTGCAGTTTGCTAACCAACAAATGACGGCGTCCCGCAAAGCTCTCGCCGTCACATCTGCGCGTGATGTGTTATTTTTTTCTCAATGCCCCGATACCGATTTCTCCCGCGGAATTAGGAAAATTCGCGTGTAAATACACGCGGGTACACGCGTCATGACCGCGTACGCCCGGCGAGTAATGTTACCCGTCTATCCGCGATGCTCCAATTAACGTTTGCTCGATAAATCGTATCGGCGTGAAAATGAAAATAATTTCAGCGCATGCTTTGGTCAATTAGTTCCCATATATTTGTCATGCAGGTATTTTAACCGGCGATAACTTTCCCATTAAAACTGCGCCGCTTGTACGGTACAATTTGACGCGATAATGATTAAAGGAGATATGGCGCGAAAAAGTAGGGAATGTAAATATTACAATTTAAATTCAACGAATCGAATATATTTTTCAGTTTTATTATATTGTTAACGTCTCTTCAAAGGGACGTGCTATTCCCTCGCAGAGAGTCTTCTAACATCGACAAACGCGAAACTCTCGACAGGTGAATTTAGTCAAGCGTGGCAGGAAATTTTTTTATCGAATTATCAATTTTTGCTCTTGCGTCAAGAGGACGATTTATTGCTTTACACTTGGGACACGCCGAGATATGAAAATCGATAATCGCCGAGAAAATAAAATTCTGCTGTCTTATGCACGGGTAAATTGAAACGCGGTATGAATTTGAAAAAAAAGCGCACATGTTTGGAATAACATTTTGTTAAGAAGTTAAATGTAACAGAGACACAAGCGTTGTCAAAGTGTTTTTAGTTTTTAAACTAATAAAAATACATTACACGAGTAGATTTTTAACGGGACTGTCATCGCGACTCTTTTATATTATACTAACAAGTTTTACGATTTAAAACTGTCCATTTTGTAGCAATTTCTAACTTTGTGGTTTTATTTTTAATAATTTCTCTCTTACTTTTATATCTACTATTGCGGGTCGTTTTCATAAATGAAGTTATAATTTAAATCACAGATTACGGGTTATCGCATTCTGCTATTCGTTGCAAATGCGAAAGGGGTGGCAGTACTTCTCCGGCCGTTTAAGAGCATTTCTTAGGAGAACGCGACTGTTTAGATGGTCATCTTTTGATTGCCGGGATTTATACGAGCGCCCGGATCAGATAAGGCTGACTCCAATTCGCCTTGGAATCGGTAGTGCCGGCTGCGCATCTCACTCTTCGGCAAACCTAGGAAAGTCCAATTTTCCGACCATGTTCTTTTCCCACCCTCGCCATCTTTGTCTCCCGATTCTCTCTATTTTGTTTATCTTTCGTTCTTATTTTCTCCAAATGTCCCGGATGGCTTTTCGAATACGCGTCTGGAAAACCTGCGTACCGAAAGTACACCCAGTTCAAGATACGTGTAAGTGGCTCCTTTCGCATTCGAGAGATGTGCGTTTGCCAAGTAAACGATACTTCTCTTAATCGAATTTTATCGTTGATTTATCGCGGATAGTTCGACTTTATTTCCAAATCTTGCGGTATTTGTAAACTCCATTATACTTTCTTCGTGCATGTTTCATTGAAAAACAATTTCAAGTGCCGTTCTTTTTAAGTCGATCAGATCAATATATCCAACGCATGCAAATGTACAGGTAAATGCCCAGTTCGTTCAGACTTCACTCCAGCATCGGACCAGGGATGACTTCTATTTTCAATTACAATATTAATTCCTAGGTTTAAGAAATAAAAAAACGCGCCGCATTTCGAATATGAATTATGAAGCGGTACGCGGATTAAAACAAACACGAACGATGAATGATGCGTAATAATGTGTCGTAATATATTACGCTGTGTAACGCGCAATAATGAAATATTCTCCCCCACGGTGCCGGCATTGTAAATGGTTTGCGATCGACGCCGCAGCTTATCGATTAGAGCGCTATAAAATGCTTTCGCTCTTTAACATTAAATTTCGCATTTGCGATATTAATCCGCTATCGATATAATCTCCATTCCCGCGCCATAACTTCGGTTGTTCGCCGAAAATTACTCCCTGGAAAGATCTCACGTCACCTGCCTTAAAAATGGAAATTGAGATCTGACGGCGTTATAAGACCTGAAAGTATAACGCGGAGTTGGTTATTTTTGCGTTGCAATATTAATATACTATTTTTCTGTTTTTAAAATTGGACTTTTATATCGGGCGAGCCATATACGATATCTGTGATAAAATAGCCATCGTAAACAAAATTTAATTATTATTGACTTATCTGAAAATGAATTTTGGAAAAATAACGCGTCAGCGATTGACGTCCTACTTTGTTAATGGAAAGTGCGCAACTAGGGGAAAGATATTTTTGATTTCCACGTTTTGCCTTTTGTTTTTCGGTATAAATGGATAAAACTATAATATATTGGTTTACATAAATTACGCAAACTTAATCGAGTTCCGCTTGCAATCCATGAGGTAAAATTTATTTATCGCTTCTCGCAGTGTATGCATTGATCAAATTTTTCAACATCGTTTAGGGCACCATCATTGTGTTAACAACGAGGTAGTAATCAAAATAGAAATTCGCCGCGACCGCGCTCCCGAAGCTAGTCTAATTTATTCTCCAAAATGGTTACAGCAAGTCCGCGCGATTCCCAGCAATTAATCTCGCTCGTCGATCCCTCGATAACAAATCTCCGGGGAACGGCCGTACGCAATTTGAACATTAAATTGGTCCAGTAAATAAATTCAAAGGCCGACCGATTCCCTCGGAAATGGAGTGACACGCAAAGCCAGTATCGCCGGTACCACTTGGAGAGATGAAAAGTATGGCGCTCGCGGAAGTTTTTATTTTCGTGTATCCAGAAGATGCGCCGGCTAAATTTAATGGGCGTCCTGTTCGCCGCTTCGGAACTTTCGCTGCGCCACGGTATCCGAGACTTTCTAATTCGATCGCTAATGTCACCCAGGAAATTTACAGCAGCAAAGTTTATCTTACCGGTTAATTCCGCCGGCTACGTTTCTTCCGCTCTGTCGATACGCTCATTTCGAGTTTCTCGCGAGATCTCCTCGCGGGTTTTAGCTTGGATTCCAGCTCGCGGATGGTAGATGCGGTTGCGCGGCGGATTCCGGCCGAACTTTGCGGTTTTTCTTGCTCGCGTCGATTGCGATATTGCGAGCGTAAGTTTTCGTCCGATTAGGAAAAGAACTCGCCACTATATCTAATTGTAAAGTTATATTTAATGTGATATGTTAACATTACGTCGACGTAAGTAATCTGCGAAATTGCACAATTTAAAAGTAAAAATTTAGGAAATCATATTAATACACAGCTTGTATTTTTCGCGACTTTTTACACTAGAAAATCTCTTATTTGTTTACACTTCTGAAACTTCATAAAAAACTTTTTCAATTTGCGGTATTGATCGAGCGCGCTGCTAAACTTAAAGAAACGACCTGTTTCGAAAGAAAAATCTTATTTCAGCAAGTAATGCGGCAGTTTTGAAATTATCTTATTTTTTTTAAGAGCAATCTACATCGTTTATTGCTATAAAAGTTATTAAATCGCGTGACCGCATACTAGGCATTTAATTGAAAGCGCGACCTCTCCATTACATGAATGCTAAACAAATGTGTGACCGAATTTATTTTTCGAAACGACGGGGCCCGCAACGATTAATCGATGGTAAAACGCAATTGCATTATCAAAGATTCTTTGAAAATAAATCACCTGGGGGAGGGAGGCGCCGAATATGTGAATATGCGGACAAGTAACGCAGAAAGAGGGTAAGAAAAGAATCTCTCCTTATTGGTAGGCGGAATATCCAACGAGTGCGCGACCCTGACGATAAATTGGCGATGCGAGCGTCGCGGTGGTCGCAAATCCGGCTTTTTGGAAAATTAAACCTCTCTAAATCTCGCGCCCACACATCCCCCCGCGGTCCCTCCGCCCCACGAAATAGCCACGTAATGTCCTGACCCCCTTGCACTCGTACCCTCCCCTATATCGTCTATTTATTTGCTATTGGCAAGGCTTCAGTGGCATACCGCCGCGTGCAAGTGTGCGCGTATTGGTGAGCGAGTGGCTGCGGGCGTGTGTATCGAATAAAGAACCCATGGCGTGTGCGGCGATATATCTCTCGCCGGAAAGAAAGTATTCGACGAAAAAGACCAGGCGAATGGCTGAGAATCGAAAATACATACTCTATCTCTTTGGGCTCTCGAGAGGTAAATTACTTTTTATCATTCTTCAATATAGATTCGCATCATAAAAATATCCGGAGCTGACCTGAGGAAGTTGACGCAAATACAGTGCTCAATAATTCTCTTTGTTTACGAACGAAGCTATTTTTGCCGTGTTTCGGTGTAACTGGATAACGCGACTTATTAAATTATGAAGCGTATATCGCGCATGTGCTACCTGAAATTTAAAACTAAAATTTATTTCGGTGACGACTATTTTATTTTACACATTTTACCTTTCATATTGCGACGTAGAGTCGAAGAAAAACAGTAATACCGTTTTAGAGCGATTCCGTACCGTTTCGCACCGAGCGAACAGTAAAGTAAAGAGAAATGAATCGCTGTCCTTAGTCTCACTCACTCAGTTGCGTTATTATTTATTTACGTTAGACACAAAAATACGAAAAGTGTCTTGCACATTAAACGAACGAGCGACAAGCAACGTTGCCACAGAGTCATCAAAACTTTTTCCGACTTGCTCTCACGATGCGGATAGAAGAAGCATGCTTTGACTTTATAAAACCGGGGCCACGACGTTATGGAAAGAAAAAAACTATCATAGAGCGCAGCCGTTTACCTGAAAAGTGCGTTCTTTCGTCGCGTTAAAGTAATTAACAAACATTGCGTAATGAGAGGAGAGGCAAACGGGGATATAACAGCGAGTCTGGGTTGTAACATGTAAATTATTAAACCCTTTTAAGTGACAATTTAAATTTAACATCAAATTATTTCATTTAAAAAGAATTGTTAAATTTTATTTTAAACCTTAATAAATCAAGAAATAGTTAATTGATTATTTTACTTAATTTTTTGGTTACATTAAAATTGTAAGAGAAAAAATTTCAACTCATTAAATTATGCAATCTTGTTCTTCCCGAAATATGCAAATTTAATGTATATTAATAATAATATATTATTAATTTATGTAAATACTTCGAAGTAAAATTTTGTTCGCGAGATAATAAAATATAATGATTTATTCAAATAAATTAAAACTATAAAAACTATTCTACAGGAATTTAGTTATTTTTATTTAATTAATTCAATTATTCTAATTTTTCAGTTTATTGATCCATATTCGTGTATTTTTGTATTATTTATATCATTTTCATATTAAGATTTGCAATTTACTTAATCTCTAAAATATTAAGATATTAAGCTATTAAGATACTATATGAAAATAGAGAGAAAGTGATATATATTTAAATATATTTTTGTACGAATATGCAAAGTCCCTTGTAACTGCTAACTAGAGAAAGTCGTCTTAAAATAGTATATCCAGTATAAATATTTATTGCCTGAGAAATCTTTATTGCAGAAGAAAAGAATAATAAGAGTAAAAATATAAAAACAATATATCATAGTACAGTTAATTTATTATGAAACCTTAAAAAACGAAGCCGTTACGTAGAAAAAAATATACGTATATCTTTGTTAGATATGTTTTTCATTATTCTCCTGAATGCTGAAAATAATAACGCACGAAATGGAAAGAAATTGAAGTATTTTAATTTTAATCCAAGTTATATTGTGCTCCGTTTCTTTTCAATTAAAAAGTGCAGGATCTACAGTTTTGTAAACATAATAGAAGTAGAAATGTAACAATAATTAATCGATCTTTTGGTTTCAATCTCAAAGTCTCGCTTTGTATTTGCTGTGAATTCTTTTAACAAAGAAAAGAAAATTTCATTTTGATATATGGTAAATGATAAAATGTTGTCAACATAAAGGGATATATTTGCGACTGATAAAGAGGTAAAATTTACTTTTAATTAGATTAAATCCCTTTTACTATCTTTTTTTTATAGTAGAATAGAATTTGTATCATCGTTATTTCAACATGCATTCGACAAGATTCTTAAGTAAAAATTATTCTTTTTAATTACTTGGCTCATCAATTTTGATGTCTTTGCTATTTCCATTAATTCATAATACTATAATAGTTAGTTTCTTTTATTGTTTAAGCAGCCGCAAACTATTTGTCAAACAAGTTCGTGCAACAACAGAGGCGTGCCAGCCGTCGAAATGTCAAAATGCCAAAATGTCGAAACAGCAATCAATTGCGAGTCGCGGATTTTTATTTTCCGGAATTTTTGCTTCGCGAATGTCATGAAAGCAACGCCCGCGTTTATTAATTTTACCGATGGCATTGTTTAAATGCAGACTACACGTACATGTAGACAGTTCTTGCATTTGTATGCGCAACGCGTCTACAATAAGCATCACGGTAGAGAAATGCTTTCGAAAAATAATTACAGTATTTTTAAAGATCACTAACTAGAACTCATTAGTGCTTGCAAAGAAACTGAAATATAAATAGGACGAAAGGAATAATAAAACTTGTCTCATACATTTACACTCATATTTTTCTTATTATATTCGTTCTGTATAATTAATACAGATTTTGCTAATTATCTCACCCGAATATCTCAGATTAATTAATACATTAATATCGGAAAAAGAGATAATAATTTTCTGTATTTATGCATAATTGTATAATCATTGACTATTAATTAGCTTGTTGTAATTAAAAATCTTTAAAAATTTTATAATTTTTATAGGCTGCAATTGTTTTCCGCTTAACTAATTTCCTCGGATAAAAAGTAAAGTCACGATGCAAAAATTCCCAGCGGTGAAGTTTTCCGTTGCAACCCCAAAAGGTTCGCCGGAACCGTGTTATTTCTTGAAAATTCTATGCCATGTGCTACACATAACGTATATATTGTGCACGAAAGTGACGAAATATTTCATAGCGTTATTTTGCTTGGTAAATTGCGCGTTACATGAAACTTATCTCAATATGCGTATGTGTGTGCGATCGTATACTGCAGGTATGCATACATACGGCGGAATGTAGTGCGCGAGAAAAAGAAAGAAATTCAATCCACGATGTAACAACTTCCATTTGATAATTCCCAATCACACCAAATTATTAATCGGCATTATTAATTACACAAGGTAGCTCGACTGTACAATCAACGGGACGTTTGCGTAAATTAACGATATTTATTTAACAATCCTGCATAACTGATTTCTGCTGCTAAGTGAATTTAGCAGTAATTACTACAGCTATAATTAGCAGCGGCATCAATTATGCACCGTTTCTTTTCTATTCAAAAGTGTAGAAATTGTATACTGCATAATTCCATAGATACATGAAAGTGAGAAATACAACAGTTATTAATTACTTCCTTAATATAGCAAGAGTTTCGCTTCGCATCTCCGCGAAATTCTTCAACAAAGAAAATCTCATTTCGATTTAAGCGATAGATTACGATAAAATGTAAGTCTTATTACGAAAGTGCGGAGAATTTTACTCATGAAATTTTGGAACGGTGAAAATCTCCAACGTGATGTACGTTATCGAAAAGGTAGCTTCGGAAAAGAGGTATACAAAAAGGCATATTCACGACGTCTTTCGGCTAGCACGTTCCTATAATAACTTCACCGGTTGTGGCATAGCAATTTGCTTATAGAGGTTTAAACATTTATTGTCCGATAAACCACAGTTACACGAGGAAGCGTCAAGGATCGAAATGGTCAAAGAGCAGAGGGAAAATCGAGAAAGCAGTATAGAGCCTAAATACGAGAAGATTCAAGCAAGATTTGGTTTATTGAATTTTTGATAAAATAATAACATAAAGAGAATACGTTGTATTAATTACATATTTAACTTTTAATTGTATTTTTAATTCTATTTTCTATCCTTAATGTCTTCATATGTCATTTAAATATCCGTAAAAAGATTTCTTTGAGAAGAGCATTTGAATCAGAGATGCAGACATAAAATGTGGAAATTATATACAATATACATTTTCTCATTTTTCAGATGTATAACATAAATTTCAATTATCTGAACATCGTGAATTTTATTAAAGCTTATTTTAATTTAATGCCGCGAGGTCTAGTCTATTATTTTTATGTGAGTGATAAAAGGACGATTTTCGCGTCAACGAAGTAAAATAACATGCGCATAGTCATTTGAATGAATTAATCTTACTGACGGCTAATTGCCAGCAGTTGTTTTTCGGTGGCAAACAACTGATAGACAATTACATTGCGTTGTTTCGCGTAGGCGGAGGCAACGGGAGTGTAAACAGGGGATCGGAAACAAAGTGAATCTCGCGAAATGGACGGGGAGAGGCGAAAAAAGGGTAGCCGGGAAGAATTTGCTTATGCTAATTCGACATACGCCGATTGCATTTTAATTAGTCAATGATTGCGCAGCACCGCGCCGCGACACGAGGGTTTACCAATTGCGAATTTTGCATTTTCGGCATCTCCTCTTGATTACTCGCAAATTTGCGGCCGACGCGGATTGACAAGATAATGTTTTAGTTAGCTAGTGACGATAATCGCGAATACAAATGCGATGTTGCAATGCATATTAATTTGCAATTCGCCGCCAGCAGCGAAATAATTTTGCACACTTTGTGAATTTCCGGGTATTTATTGGTCCATCGATGTCACCGTAAGCGTTTTCGAAATACGTTTTTATATGATACAGATAATGGCAACAAGGCCGGTTACATTATTGCACGTCAAATATTCCGGTGGTACAAGGGCATTCCAAAGCGCACCGAAAATTAACTGACGGTAATAATACTTTATTTGATAAAACATCATTTTCATAAAATATTTGCTATATCCAGATATTTATGAAAATAAATAGGTAATGTCGGTCTCATTAGCGAATTACCTGTTTGATATCTAGTAAATGAAATCGATATGCACGCGATAAGTAAAATGTATGTATATGTATATAATATATATGGAAAGCATTTAATATAACTTTCTAACGAATGAAGTATGCAATTAATTGGAAAAGCGTAATGTACGTTAATAACTACATTTTGATATTCCATGTTTTTCGTTTTCATCCCATTTCCGTTATCATGTTTGATTACTTTTGCTATCATTTGGTTAAAATCAAAATTAACAAAGCGATTTTGATGATTAATTTGGATAACCGCAAACAAGCGTAAAATCACCTCGCTGTATCAATTGTTATGAAAACAACGCAATTACATTTACTAATGAAACATAATCAGCAGCGAGCTAAAATTCGCTTTTACCTAGAAATTATTTGTTTAACGCTATACGATGTATTTAAAGACAAAATATAAAAGCACGAAATCAAATTAATCTTTCTTTCGATTATATATGTAGAATGAAAATTTATTTTTACGGTAGAATAGTTTTAATACGCTTTTGATATGGAATTCAATTATAATTTAATTATTTATAATATTTATTAAAACTTGATACCATATTTTCAATAAATATTTATTGAAATTTGATATTTTGTTTTCAATAGTTTATTTACAATAAAATATAAATTTTTTTACAAAACAATCCGCAACCAGTAGGGCGCGACGTTTTTTTAAAAATATTTAGAATTGAAGTTAAATTATGAAGCATATTTAATAATAATTTAAAATAAAGCTGACTGTGATGTCTTTCAACTCAAAACTAAAAATGTCTTCCCGCTTTTAAAAAGACACGTAAGAGATTTAATTAATTGTTCAATTTTTTCCGCGATGCCGATTAATTCTCTTACATGGCTTATTTCGTGCTATGGACGTAGCTGTCTGCGTGGAGATCATGTATATTTCGACAGTTTGTCAACGTCAGATTTTTCTTACGTCGGGTTTTCTTGGCACGAAGAAAATCTTCATGTGCGAGGAAGGTGACAAATAAATATAAATTAAAGCTAAATAGCGCACGCAATGCTATGTCTAGTACCCTTTAAATAATGTATTTAATATCAACTCATATTATTAAAGCAAAGAATTAGGTAATTCATTCATATACAAATTAAGAATTGCAATTAATATACATGTAGCAACTAAATTGAGGCAAATCTGTCAGTCGTTGGAATTCAAGTAACAATTTTCATTTCAAAATACTTCCTTGATTGAACGAAGACATATCTTAATCAATACTAGTAAATGGCCACGTTCAGCAGGCACAACTGTTGAGTGAGCGCTCAACGATTTCTTAATATGATTGGCTGGATCTAAAAGTATTAACCAATCATACTGAGCGCTCACTCAACAGTTGTGTCTGCTGAACGCGGCCTATGAGTCCGCAGAATAATACGCACAATGTATAGTAACAGTCACTGAACAAAGTAATTTGAAATAGATACGGAATTTCCTATTTTGTAGGCGGGATAACGAACTCTCAACTTTTTTGTTTGTTTTTCTCGCCGCGCGGTATTGTGCGACGTACTACATGCCATTGTGTACGCGAAGGTCGCAGCGCTACCATTCGCTCACCGAGCCTCGAGCCGACCGGTAGCGTCGTGAGTTGCTCCGTTATCAGTTTCCAAAACGCGATCGCGACGAGTGTGATAATAAAATACTATTAATTCGTACATGTTTATCCGAAACGTTCCTCGATTAACTGTTAGATTTCTACAACTTACAATGAGAAATGATTTGCATGCAAGGCAACGGATTTTTAACAACGAAGATATTTCACGAGACTATAAATTCATTTAAAATCTGAATCGTGATACTTTGACGATTCTATTTCGTTTACGTATCGCGCTTTGAATTATCTGTCGAATTCAATATAATCCGTTTTTCATCTTTGGAAAAGAGAGAGAAATTTGTTGATGCACGGCTTTAGTGCTTACGTTGTTTGCTGTAATTCGTTCCGTACTTCGCAGCCCGAACAGGCAGAAAGTCGCTTATCGCTAGTCGTTACGTTACGTCTTGAAAATGTGATCGAAAATTCTCTCAGTTAACTCGGTTACAATTAATAACGACCATTCATTACAGTGAGTGTTTCGCTGCGATGTTCGCTCGCGTAATTTATTTCGCGTAAGGATTAGATATATTGACAGTAAGGATTGTGAAATATCGTTTCGTTGCACATTCGTATGTAACTACTGCTTTACCGCAGATGCTTGGATTCCGATACGTCGCATTTTACGTCGCCAATTTAAAAGTGATTTATCCATTGCTACTTCCGAATTCTGAGTGAAAAATGAGATATTTGTTGCTGACTTGAACAATTTGCCAATGATGTGTAACGGAAAGTCACATGGCATATGTTAATACTCGGTGCGTTTCGCGGTATTTCACGTCGCGTGCCACGCGAAATTTCGCGCGATCGTAATTAATCATTTTCGCGAGTGAATATTGTGCGTGAGTGCAACAAGGAAATCTGAGAGGAGGAGGAGGAAGTCTGGAAGAGGCATCGGGCAACGGCGGAGCAACCATGAGGTAGGTGGTTTATATATTATTTGCCATTTTACAAAATTAAGTTTCTCTTCGCCTCATTTATTCAAATGAGGCTTATAGCAAAAAGCATACGTTGAAATTTTGTGAGTTTATATTTAAAAGAAAGACTTTCTTCGCAGTACTTTATAATTGTTTTAATATCCATTTCAAGAGAATATAAAATATTTAATGCAATAATTTCGGTTTTTAACAATTACTCTATAATAATCATATATTTGTATTTTACAGTTCATCGTAATTTACGACGTAGACTACAACTCCGCTGTTGCGCATCGTGTCGGTGAGTAGTAAAGTACCTTTTATTTTAAATTGACGTTATGAAGGACGTATAAAAATCACATTAGATCGCCATTATATAAAATGATCGTTAGAATTTAAGAACATACATAGAATTGTGTAAAAATATATAAGTTTTTATAGATCCATTACCTACGTGAAAATAGATGGATCAGAACAGATTAAACTAAACGAATAAATGATTGCTGGAGAATATATGAATAAAATGTTAGATTTATTTTATTTAAGCAGTTAGAGAATTTATATTTAAGATCATTTATGTTACAAATTACAGTAAGTGATATTCAACTGCATATATCTACGACATTGATGTTGTAGATATAATTTATAAAACAACAACTAATTGCAGTGGTAAATCGCACGGGAAAATTAAAAGTACATTTTAGCGGCGAATAATAAATTACAAGTCTTGACGATGAAAAATAGAGGCGCGTCCTATGGGGATAGCTCGTCGAGAGTTTAGGATTAATTTTCACTTCATTCCCGCGCGCGTAAATGCCGCTGAATGCTATGCATTTAGTCGAATGCACGTTCGAGTCCGCCGAAAGACAGCTTGCAAATTGCGTTCACGCGATACTTCGCCGCTGTCTGTCTGCGCGATCGAGAATCTTTTCACCTCGAGAGCGACCGGTTTAATTAACTCGCGGTGAATCTTTGCGCCGCGCCAGGCGGAGGAAACTCTTTTCTGGACGCACGCCGTTAAATTCCTAAACAGCTGGCTAATTACTTTCCCATCGTTTCCGGCTTATCGCGCGCTTTTAAGATTTTCCGGACGCAACGCGGAAAGTACGAGAAAGGAAAGTTTCTTGTTTGCGTCCGCGTGCTCAAAGGTCAACGTTGCCAAGATGGAAATCTATCCGCCACTCTTGTATGCCGCGGATTTATTCGCATAATCGCGAGCCAAGTTTTTCGATGAACTTCGCCGGCGTATAATGAAGTTCAATCGTTTCGCGGGATGCGATGGGATATTGACGAACTTTTATGAATCCGCTGCGTCCAACTCGCGAAATTTATCGTCGATTCTCGTCGCGGGATAAGTTATCGCCGGAACTAGAACTAATTTCCTAGGCAATGCAGGACTTGAGCCATTTATTTTTCAAGCGGCAGAAGAGCCATATAAAATTTGGCAGCAACCAAGTAAAAAGAAGATCGTAAATCATTAGCGAGGTTTAATATTCTCTTCTTATATGATTTTTTTACAAACTTTCTTCGCATTTTTCGCGTTACCTAAATAGGTATACAACAGTTTCCACCGAGTTTAAGAAACTAAACGGACATATCTTTTTATGTACATTCTAGGTATCGAAATTCAATAATTAAATCGCGTAGCTTTTTTATTATTTCAAAGTTCCGGCGATGCGCCGAAAAAGTAATTCTGATTAAAACAGTAGTTCATTTATTTACATTGAAGTAATATCTTGTTTAAATATCCACCATTTAAAAGCAGAAATATTTCAACATGGCACAGTTGTGAATATTCAATTATTCTTAAAATCCGATAACATGCGTATCGATTCTGGCATTAGATAACTAACGCCAATAGATATAACGCGCCTATTTTAACGAAATTTCAAAATTCTCGCTTACGTCACGTCCAAAATAAACCATTCATTTAACAGCGCGTTAAACCAACAGAATAATCGAATGATCAAATTATCGCGATGTTATTAATTTGGCACCCGTCACCTCATTTAATAACACGTTGAACAGATGTAAATTATCTGAATTATCGTCAGGGCTCGACGAATTCGTCTGCTTGCGGCAAATGTGCGCGCAATCAACTGGCAAATAACTATACAAGACTAGGCAAAGGCTATATAGTACAGAATTTTTTATGCCGACAATAAAATATTATCTATAACGCGAATCGAAATATTACATATATTATTTTATTGTATACGATTATAGATAGTATATGCATAAATTATTTTGTATAGAAAAGTCCTCTATTATGAGATAGCGAGTTTTCGACATTCAATTTCATTAATCTTTTTACATAACAATTACATGCGCGACTTAACAATAAATTTTCCACTAAACAGATTTCACTGCAGGGGCAATAAATTCATGGTGGAACAGATGATGCCTATTAATTTAACAGAAGCCCCGCTATCTCATATTAGGGGACCCTCCTCTAATAATATTAATAAATGGTTACATTATTTATACCAGTAAAAGAAAATTTTTTTCTTAACGGAGTTCTTTTATGACTAAAGATTGAAGCTTAGGATAAGGTGACCAAATTCGGATCAACAGTTTGACGAGTCGCCAATAAACGACATAAAAACACGTCGATGCCTTTTATGATATCGACAATGTAGCATAAAGCTGTAAATATATAAAAATGCAAAATTTAAATGAATTACTAATTGTTGACCCGCATTTAGTGTCTGATCCGAATCTGGTCACCTTACCCTAATTATCACGATGCTTAAATATCATCTCTTAATTTTACTGCTAACGACACGTTGAGCGAACCAAAGTAAGCTTACAATAGTACAGTTAATTCTAAACTTTTTACTCTTAAATGTAATTCCATCAATGGCTTCCTATCTCGCCCAATCGCAAACCGATCCCCGACCTCGCACGTGCGCCGGACGATTTAAATAAAAAAGAAGGGTAGGAAGTTTCCCCGGTTAGGCGCTCCAACAGCTCTCATCATTGCTGTCGTCCGAGGTAAGAGAGCACTGATCGAGGGGATGAGCGTAATTTATTCGGAATCGATAATCAATTTACTGTCCGTCGCGCGCGCGGAACAACATCGGCCGCGCCGTGTTACGTGAGGGAGAAAAGCGACGGGACAAGAGGTCGAGGATAGAAAACGGGGGTGTGTAGTGCGAGCAAAATGGGGCCGAGAGTGACCGCGCGGTTATGGCAAGAAAATAATCCGCGTCCATCAGTATTTAAATGAGTCCCGCCGAAGTGGAAACGAGGCCATCCTATTGGGCTTCGCACGGCTCCGCATCTTGTTCATTCCGCGTCCATTCGCGGTCATAATCCACCAAATTGGAGGTAAGAGGGAGGGGGGCGGTACACCACCGGCTTGCGGCATATATAGAAATCACTAATGAGGTGTATCGTGCTATAACTTTGGACCATTCTATTTGCGCTAGCATCTTCGAATGGTAGCACGTGATTTCTCTCTGTTTTACTCGCGATTTATTGGCGGATAAAATTAAAGTCACGGAACTTGCCGTAATAAACGTGATAAATTTACATTATTTAAAAGCAAGGCAAATCTTGCCCGGACCGAAAGAACTTAATAAACTTGATAATGCAAAAAATAACAATAAGCTAAATGAGGAAGAATACTTCCGTCAAATATATTTATGATTTTCGTTTAACGTAATCTTTGGTCTTTATTAACCAGCTCTAATTAATTATCCCCCTTAGTCGTGACTTCAGGCTGTGATGGATTATACGCAAGGAAAGAAAATTTCAGTACATAGTCAACGTTAACTGACGTTGATGCTGCAGAGCTTAGACCTTAAGCTCTAACGTTTTCATTATTACAGATTTATTAATTTCGAAGAAAATACTAATCCGTTGGTGAAACTTGCGGAATGACACTTTGAAAAATTATTCGAGAAATTTAAAGCGCGCCCCCGAGATTATTCCAAGCATGTGTCTTGCCGTGGACACGTACTCGCTGTTCCTCCTCTCCCCTTGCGGTGTATTTCGCGAGCCGACGAAGATGAAGATCGCCGGAAGAAAGACGGGTCGTAACCGTCTTGTGCTTTTATCTAAGCGAAATGAAGGTGATGGGTGATGCTGCGGCGCGGCTTATGAAAACGCAGGATGCGCATCCTCGCTCTCATCGCTCGTTTTGTTTGCCGGTAACGCGTGATATTAAAATGTGGCGTAAACCGACGGCGATCGTCGGATAGCTTCGCGGAATATATGACGAGCTCCTCTGAGATTTTGGGATCCTTTGAAAAATGACTTGCGCTCACATTTCCTCTAACATATTCAAGTTACCATCGCAATTCATTACCGTGTGAATAAGAAAAGATGTCAGAAAAGATCAGCTCTCATTTAAAGAATATAAATTTCTCCCACTATTTCTCTTAACGTTAAAACTGATATTACGAACGATTCCGAAACGTTAATGACGTCAGAAGCGTCGAGTCAGTTAAATAAATAGTTAATCTCGGGGAAGAAAACATTATATCCCGGACATTTGTTAGGAATACCACGTATTCATCCGAATAAAGATCTCCCCGGTAACTGAGACTTTATTTCTCCTTGTATCTTACGATTTACGATTCATTAAACTGCTAGATAAACATCAGAGTGAATCTCTAAAGCGTCTCATTAGACAAGCCGGCCTGTAATCCGAGGAAATATAAGGTAGATTCAACGAAACTCGGTCAGCACCCTTCATCACCAACAAAAGAAATGATTTCGCCGTTTTGTTAATCCCCTGATTAAACTCGTTAATTTTTACCGTTATATTGTAAGTATGTAATTATCCTCGTGATTATACAATAATGAAGGTATATGGAGTTGCTACGTCGGGCCCGGCTGCTCCTAAATGGCTAATTTCTTCTAATGAAGTAACCTTCGCGCACCGACGCCAAGCTCGTAATGGCCCTCGTTGCGAGAACGGAAGTGGCACGAGTGAAAAAAAGGAAGCCGCAAGCCTGTGGTCGCATAGTTAAAATTTTATGATCGCGCGTATCGTATTTACGACCGGCTAGAGCAAAGGTATGTGAACCATCGTTAAAAATATCATCTTGTGCGGCGCCACTTTAATTAATGTCGACTAAATAAGTCGCGCGGCCCGAGGTTAATTACAACCGCCTATCTATAGTGTCTATGGCATTCTCTTTTTTTCACGACGACATCTAAATAGACTTATCTCGACTTGGTGTTGTCGCCATTGCCTTGTCGTCATTGCCTTGTTGCCCCGAAGGTTAACTTCGCTATAACAATTACTGATACCCGCGCTATATCACGTTAGACCAAATTATTGCTCGTTAAAACGGACACAAGCCTCATTAAAATTTATTTATTTATTACCCTTCGCAATTCTGAAACGTTTAGCCCTAAAACGGTGATGTTACAGCGATACAAATCACTCTAAGGATTCTTACAGCGGTCCGTTTGAGAATTTTAACAATCTCTCGCATAAGTAACCCTTTACGTACTTTCAATTCCTGCAGGACAGCATTAACGTTTTTACTCTCTATTGCTCACGAATTGATCGCAATTTCAATAGGACTTGCTGCGTTGAACGATGAGAGAGAAAGAGAGAGAGATTCAGTTATCAATAAGCACAGGGAATCTCCCGCTGACATTTTCCGCGTACCATTAATTTCTTAGAAGCGATCGCTCCCTTTTCACAGCGAGGGCACACGCTCGCATCAAAGCTCGTTGAAGAAAACGAGGCCGGTCGACCGTAGCTTTTATCCAAATGGTATAACAAGCCCCTGCTCTATTCCAGAGCTCTATATTCCATGTTCTTGGTAGTTGCTTATGCTGGGGCACGGTGCACGTGCACTTCGTCCTCGTTACGTCTTCACCATCCTCCCCTCGCGTCCTTCCTCAGCGCGGAGGATATCCCTCCTTACGGGGATGGGTAACGGCACGGACGTTTCACCCCGACGGAAGATCCTCCGGGCATTCTTATCGCGGAATTCGCCTCCCGCGAGGCAACGTACTAATTTTTCTCCGCCCCATCGCTGCCGCGCGCCGCTGTTCGCAACGCTGCTCTGCTGTTTGTAATAATACGGCAGAATTAAAGGGGCCGCGCGGGGTTAATGGCCCTTTTTTCTTCGTGCCATTAAACGCGCATGAACGTCGCGGAATCCTTTTCTTCCTTTATTCCGACGAGTTTTCCTACGTCGGGGCCGCCCCACGTCTCATCTTCTAATCGGCGCATCTTATCTCGTAATTGAAATCCTGTAATTTTTACGTACAGCAGGACGCGGCGACATTGCCACTGAGATTTGTTTTCTTTTCACGATCCTCAGACGTTTCACAGAGAGGGCGACGCAAATTCTATGCAAATTTGAGCATCACGTAGAAGTTAGTTTTCGCGGTGTTAACATAATATAGAGACACATATTTCCAAGGCAAAGAGTGTATATGTTGTTACAGTATTATCGTGGCCATACGAAACGAAACGTTATTCCGTGAATATTTTGGGAAAATAATACTCTTAGCGAGGGCACTTTATATATCCTTTTTTTACTCTCTAATCTTTATCATTTTACAAGCTGTCCTTACGACGAGTATATCAAGATCTATGGTACTTTCTAATTTATATGGCGGTTTTAGTAGAGTCTTTTGCAATTTTAAGTCAACGTGTAAAAGTAAGCCAGCCGAAAGTTCAAATATTTACTTTTACAATCATTAATGTTACGCTACTGTGACTCGTATTTCCACAATTATATTACACAGAAATAGTGCGGATTTTATCAACTATATATCAATTCTCCCTATTTATTTTCCGACTATTTTTGGATAGCTTTATTATAAATCTTGTAAGATACTGGAAAATCATTGGTATATCGCGCGCTGCTCGGACTCTTCAAATACTTGTGGCACGAATATGCAGTTGCGTACATACCGGATCTTAATTACGGATTTTGGGGCATGCTGCGCATATTGCGGATGCCAATGTGGAGATGAACCGTGCGCGCAGCAAAATGACCCAAAACATTCGGAATAACTGCGGTTCTGCGGAAGTCAATCGCTTCCGCCTGGCGGAAGTAACGATCGGTAATTTGTCCATCGGTCCGCTTGCCCTCGTACGCCAAAAAAGATCGAACTCATTTCCATCATCTCCCCGAGAGGAAAGCAAGAGATTCGTACAGAGACGGTGAAATATCACGGGATAAAGTGTAATCTGCATCGACTTCAAACGTGGAATTCGATACATTATTGATATCGCTTGATTGCTTCTTGGATTCTAATGGAGACGGGGCTTAAATGAGTGAAATTTTTAAATCTCGTAAAACGTATTTGATCAAAGAAACCAGATCAAGTTATTACATTCCTGCTACTATTTTATTAAGTATAAACGCATTGTGTGTGCGTTACTTTGTTTGCCAGCTATTTATTATACCAAACTGAAATGTTATCTTTAGCTAGATGTTCTCTTTCACACGTGCAATAACAATTGTAATGCATGTTTTATTGTCGAGAAGTCACAACTGAAGCCGGGCAGATACGACTCCTAACAGATGTTTCGCAAAATAAAGGGTTCATTACGTTATTTATTTAAACAACACAGAAAAATCAATTTCGTTACGTCAAAAAACCGTTGGATACAAAGCGAAATTCACTCGACTCAAAAGTAATATTCTTTATCGATATCAAAATGCAGAAAATTATGAGAGAAATTCGGAAAAGGTTTTAATACGCATGACACGGTTTGGTGATTACTCATCGTGAAAATTTCCATTTATGTAATTTCACAACTCAATGAGTGCACTTTGTAAATTTTTTTCTATTTTCAATAGAGTTTATGACAAGTGTTTTTTCATTTGATATTTTATATTTATACATATAATACATATGAAATGAAATTTCGCCACGCAGATTGTACAATTTATTTGCACGACGACACGTGTTCTGCGAAAAATAAACACGTGGGTGATTCGTCTTGGAAGAAAATGTCAGGCGAAGGAGAGCAATTTTTAAACGATAATGCCATCGCCGGTTATTTTTTCAAAAATGACGCTCTTCGACGAACCAGTGAGATCTCCGGCGCACGTGCTCGTGCACGTAGCTGTCACGTTAACCCATTGCTCTTCCGCCTGTATAAAGTACGGATGTCACGTTGTCTCCGGAGAAAACAGTCGCTCGTATCCCCGCGTTCTCCTTGCGGAATTACCGCCTTGCAAAACACTTCGACGGCGACGGCGACGGCGACGGCGACGGCGACGGCGGCGTCGTGCCACAATTTATAGAGATTAGCCCGCGCGGAGCGAGAACTTGCGAATCGTGCCGATCGAAACGGCCGCGAAACTTTTCCGTCGTATTGTTATCCCGGGAAGACGCGAAAAAGTCCGGCGCGGGAGACGCGGGAAACAACGTTGCGAGACTGAAACGACAGTGGATGCACGATAAGAATGTCTCCGGGGTGCGATATAAGCCCGTCCTCCCGTCGCAAGAAAAGCTGAACAGATCGTGAAAATCGCGCAAACATTCTCCCACCTCGCATATTCGGGCACTTTTATATTTGTACGTCTTTTCTTTTGTCGCTTGAAAACGTTTCGATGATTTTTTGTCAGTGCAGTAAGAGAGCAATTGCAGATTAAAAATGACTATAAAGTACAATGTGAATTTTTTATATCTTCAATCTTAAACAAATGACGCGATAGAATATTGCAGTTTCATATTTCTTCTCATTTTCATCATTTTTGTATGATGCATCAGCGAACTGTCGTTGCTATATTATTATATTAGATATTTTTCATTATCAATTATTTCCTTCCCGTGTATCTTTACGTCCCTCCTTAAAACATAATTGTAATATTTATTTTATTATACGTATATCCGCAGAATGGATTAAACAACGTAATATTTTGCTAAGTCAAAAATTACAAAAAGATGAAGGTATAAGAATTTTACAATGTCCCAGACTGTACAAGATAATATTCAATGGCAGGATCTTGAGGTCGAGTTAAAAATCCTAATACCGAACTTCTAATATGTTAAAGTTATAATAATCCTGTAATGACAAATGCTCACCCAGATAGCACCGAATGTTCCATGAATGTTTGTATATGATTCGAATGTTCTCTCTCAGGAATATTCGCATGGATGTGCCGTGAATGTTCCTAGAATGTTCCTAGAATGTTCTTCATATTCTATGAACATTCACACAGAATGCCCAGGGAATATTCGCATTAAATGTTCCCTGAGTGTCTATGGCATATTCTGAATGTTCTATGAATATTCTTACAGAATGTACGTGGAATGTACACATGGAACTTTCTACGGATATTCTTACTGAATATACGTGGAATATTAGCAGCGTATGTGCTG
>NW_011967216.1:1450208-1473844 GCF_000949405.1 Vollenhovia emeryi | reverse complement strand
CATAGTTGACCAATAAAATTGCCCGAAATTCGCATGCTCAGACGCGATAAAACCTTGATAATTTGGTATTCATTTTTATTATAAAATAATTTCGTCACGCAAAGTCTCAAATACAAATTGCAGTACATAACGTGTATTTTAAAAACATTAGCGAGACGGTAAAATGTGACCGAATTACATCCACGTACTTAACAAATTGCATTTATAACATATATATACGTTCACGTTTCCAATTTTTATAATTTGGATTGCAAGAGAGAGAGCAAGAGAGCAAGAGAGCGAGAGAAAGAGAGAGAGAAAATATCCGAGCAATAATCAGTTTCATATGTTCAAAATTGTATAACGTGATCTGCCGCGTCAATTACTTACCACGAGACTACCATTCAATTTATCATTTATTTATCAATCGATGCTACTTGTCAGATTTATCTAGATAATTAAAAGGATTGATTTAATTTCAAGTCAATTTTACATTTATTATCTTGGATATTGAAAATTGATGAAATCCTCCAATAGTTTGACGTGATTCAAATTGACGAATTCGAAATAATATTTTATGATTTCTTTTCTTGATGCGCGGTTAATTGATAATATAATAAAACGACAAGTTCCTCGCGTCGCTAAGATGACCGATAATTATCAACTTTGGAAGCTAAGTACTTTTAAAAGTACTTACGAAATTAATAAGCAACTTGTAAAGTCCGAAATGACGTCTTTGTGCTCGTCTGCATTAAAGTATGTCAAAACTGTATGAATTAATACGGACAAATCTCGTTTCGTAATTTTGTAGTAAACTAAAAACCTACAGAAGAAACACGAATATGTATATGATTTTATTTTATTGGCGTGAAAATATGCACAAATTAATTGTGGCAGGAGAAATCGCCGTCGCAAGATAAAAGTGACATTGCACAACTGATTCGAGATATTGCAATACGTCTGCCTATTGTCGAGGATAACTAATTAATGAAGGATCGAATAAATCAATGCGTTTCGCGCATCGATTTGTGCAACACGTGGTCCCTGTGTAGCTGATCATATTGCGTCAGGATGAGAACTAATTATCCTCTACCATATCAACGATATGTAATCACGCTGTCCTCGCTGTTAATACGATATGGAGATGCTAAAGGGCTTGGATGATACGTAAATACTATTCTCATGTCCGAGCTGAAAGATATTAATTATTTCAAACGAAATGCAATTCCACACAAAGCATTATTGCCCCGAAGAATGCTTCTTTCATTGATATACAGATGCATTGATATTTACACGGATTAACGCGTGACTCTATAGCCCAAATTTATTACGGTCTTATTATTTCGGGATTTTATTGTATTATTTATATGCCCATTATTACTTAGTAATTTCACATATCTACTTTTATATATAAAATGTTTTATACTACTTTGTATTATTACGATTATTACAACATATATAATCATAATAATATACTATGGAACACTGAATAGCTCACTGTCAGTGGCAGTCGCATTCGCTTATCAAATAAAATATTTAAGTTTGATTCCCGTTTCTGTCGTTTTGCAGACAGTGACAAAAATACTATTTCATTTGCGATAAGTTTCAAAAATATATGTAGCTACGGTTGTTTGGTGCACGAATATTCGCGGAAATATAGCGTGTAGCCAAGAAAAAACAAATAAAAATAATACTAGAAAGTATGCTATTTTGATTTATGTCATCCGATCGCAAATTGTTGTTCTCAAACTCGACGTATGGCGAGCGGTGGAAATTTTTCAATTTTCATTGTGTCCGACGTCTCACGATCCACTTGAGTGTTCTTTGAGAGAGCAATAGCGGAAACCGAGACAACAGATCTGTAACGTCAATATATAGGATTTCGATGAGGTATTTCGTATCTCTTCCACTTCTTCTAGAACCTACTGCCCGTTATCCGATGGCACTTCCCACGTTCGTACCATCCTTTCTTTTAGCTCGCGCTTCCTTTTTACTTGTTTTAACAGGATACTGGATACGGTATTAAATTCTTAAAGGATGGACCGGCACGGATTTACTTCTACGATTCGCCGCTCTTAATCTCACGGCCGTGCGCTTTATTTTCAAGTTTATGACTGGCCCTCTTAACGCAACGAAACTCGTGAAACAGTAATGCACATATATGTATAAAGAAAATTTCGATGCAAATTTCCGAACAAATCATTCTCGTCTCGTTGTAAGATAAAGTCTGATATGATACGGAAAGACAAGTATCGAGTTATCCACTCCATAAAATTTATCTACGAATAAACTCGGGGTCACCGGAATACGAAAGAGGAGGTGGTAAATTCGAGTGTCTTCCGGTACGCTTTTAACAAATTCGCGTTCGTGTTGTCGCGGACACACGTGATCGATTTGTCGACGTATCCGAAACGAGACAACAATGATATCGTTCAGGAAACATACGTGGCTTCGCGAAACGAAACTGTCTTATTGTTAATGCTGTCGTTCGTATCGCCGAGTGACATTCGCGAATTCGCGTGAGCTGCCTGTTTTGCGCCAGGCCGAGTCGCCGAGAAGCTTATTCTACAATGGACGCAAAGCGCAAGACGCTAAGCCGCAACGAGAGAAATTGACCACAGTCAAATATGAGAAGAATGATCGACCGTCGATCATTGGTCGATTTCTTGCGTTGCGGCTTAGCGTCTTGCGTTTTGCGTTAATTGTAGAATAAGCTAAAAGGGACTGCATCGCGATCCACGCGAGTCTGTTTATCCACGTTACTTCGTTACGCGTACTCAGCTGCAGAGCGCAACCATGTCGATTTCCATGGAAAACATCTCCCGTGACAACAAGCTCCGCTCGTTTCGTTTCGTTGCGCCACGCACGAACGCTCGCAGCGTTCTTTTTTTTTCGCAAAATACAATGGGCGAAGGGCGTGCACGGTACTCACGTCGTATCGCTCCTGGATGTGCGGTCCGGCTTGCGCGATGTACAGCGTGCTGGCGGTATCGAATACTAATTCCTGGGGGATCCTGGTAACCCTTTGCCGGGCCATCTCGTGGCAATTGAGGTAGAAGGTGATGTCGCTCGTGGAAACTTTAATGACGATCTTCGACCATTTCTTCGTGAGCTTTGGCACGGTAAATTTCGCCACCTCCTCCGAATGCGAATGCTCGTCCGAATTCGTGTAGACCAGCGAGACATTTTGGTTTGAGTCGGGTCCGTCCTTCGGGTGTGATCGAGAAAAGTTAAACTCTATATTCTGGCACTTTGCATTTTAATCGTAATCGCTCAGAAATAAACTTGCGTCTCTTTAAGATTATAAAATTAATAAAAATAAATAAGTATTTATCATAGAACATGCGAGAAGTAAAACTGTCATATTAAACACATTTGAAAGAAACTTATGAGGAGGAAACCTCAAAAGTTGTATATTTTAGCATAACAACGTTCTCACTGTAATTTTACGCGTTGGGTAATAGTAATATTTGGAAATATTTTCTAACTTTTCAGATCTTTAGTGAAATTACTAGATACTTTTAAAATATTCCAGGTCGCGCTTATTGTTCAAAACATGTACATAGTATATTATGAAAATATTATTTAAACGGCAATATAGAAAAAACTTTTAGCTCGAACATATAATATTATAATATCGAAGAAATAAGAGGTAAAGTTGATTAAAAATCGTTGTTAAAAATTATGGTACATCTTTGTTTGTATTTCTACACGGAAAAAACAATATAGTTGTCACAAACAGAATTCTGGTTGTGTCAACCAGATTAAATAGTAAAATATGGAACAACTAATTATCTGGTTGTTATAACCACAGAGCAATTGTTAAATGACATTGTTGCAGCAGTGACGATACCTGGTTGCCTTAACCTTTGCAATCGTATCCTGATTGACGCAACAATGTGGATAGATTATCATATCCACAGTAAATAATGCTCCAACCAAAGTCTGGTTGTCACAACCAGATCATGTACAACTACATTGATGTAGTTGATACAACTAAGTAACAAAGTCATATCAATCATACGTATAATCATTGCATAAAGATAACTAGGATAATGCAGCTATATTGCTTACAACTAAATATTTCTGGTTATGTGCACCATATCATTTTTTTCCGTGTAGAAATTGTAAAAATTGATCATACTTATGACACAAAAGGCAAATATTAATGTGGAAAGAAGAAAAGAGAGAAAGAGGAAGAGTTATTACAGAAAAATAAGGAATTTACATCGCCCACTGCGTGTGTGTAAAGTTACTCTTATTTCATTCGGACGATATTTATCTATTCACGAAACGTGCAGTGTCATAAGAATATCACGTAGCTACTTTGATAAAGCGCGTTTAAAGAGCTAGTAATCACCCAGCTGTTAAAGCGGATTCCTCCATGATTTAATATGACGTCATATTTCACGCTCGCCCTCTCATTTCCGCAAGACATTTGCTCCTCAATCTTATACGCTATTATTTTCCCTGGCATCACGCCTCGCTGATTTAGCAAGACCCGCCCATAATCAATAAAACCATGTAACATTTTCGATGGAGCTCTCGGAAATTCGCCAGATAATTTGGCGTCAATGCGTTTTTACCGTCTACCTTAATTGCAAAATTGGAGATTCAAAAAGCTCTAAGGTATTACGCGTGGCTTACCGAAATTCTAATGCCTAATTGGACAACGGTTTCGAAGGGATTAAGAACGGCGAAGAGGTAGCTCGTTCGAAAGGAGGTCGGCTTGAACGTGGCCACCAGGGTGAACTCGGCTGGCAACTTTTCCGGGAGGTACAGTCTATAGGGTTGCTTCACTTCGGATCCGGGTCGAAAGCCAAATGCCGGGAATCCGTCCACGCCGTCGTCTATGTAAAGATTGTTATCGTCCGTCGACGATACTGGTGCCACCATCAAATCGTATACCACTTCTGAAAACATGAATGTCAATAGTTTCTATCAAATTGCGTTTAATCATAGCGAAATTTGCGTGGCCGTTAAATGTTGACAGTTCGAACAACCAATTAACCTAACGATATTAAATTATCATAATGATATTAAATTGGAATACTGCATAGATTGATAGGTAATCAAGGTTATTATTTGGGAGCAAATTTTGAATAAATTAATGCACACGTAAATTAATGTTAGAATTATTGGCGTCATTTGTTTCGCGGAATAATTATTGTCGAAATGCATTGTTGAGAAAAAGAGTTTTTTCAAGACTCATAGATAGTACGTTATAGTAGGAAAACAATTCTTCTAGCTAAACATTCCAACACCTTTTTCAAATTGGAGCTTTCTCGACATGCCTTGAATTTTTTTTACATTGCTGAAAATCGTGAGTAGGGTCAAATATAAAATCCTAAAAGAATGATCTATAAGAGATGTATAGTTAACTATTTCTATTAAATAATCTTAATGAATATTATTTTAATTTGCGCAATGTCGATAAGATTATTTGTTACGTATTACATGTTTTTAAACAAACACGTTTAATCATGCTCTTCATAATATTTTAACGTGATCATTTAACAGGAGTCAAATGAGAATAAGGTTAATTTAAAAAAGTGTTGAAAACGGAACGTTTTGCGGAAAAGAGGAGACTTTACGCGAGCATCCGAGAAAAGTACGGTGGAGTAATTCAGAGTGAATGTAGAAACTTTAATTAATTTTTCGCGCTTTAATTTGCGAGAGACTCATATGTGATATTCTATTATTTCCCAGGAAGAAATCGTCTAATACATTTACAGTTCATCTAACAAGTTCGCTAATTGTACAAAATCGCGACGCATCCAGCAATCGTACTATTGTTCGCAAACAGCGTTAAAGAAAATAAAACTCGAATCATATTGAGTTTTAAAAATTATTCGGTAAATAAAAACAAAATTGCACGCGATTTATTATGAAAACAGGTTTCATGTCAGAATTTTACACTATGCTCGGTACGACAGCTCCGTGTTTTGCATATGAAAATTTTTAAATATTGATAATCACCGAATAAAAATATAGCGCAGTTTCAACACTACGAATCGTGGCGTTGTATTCGTGTGTAACTCGCACACAGCGTGATTAAGATCATAATTCTTTAATGTACGACAACACCATTTTGCGCGCCATACGTCATGTTCCGATCTGTGACACCCGATACACCGCGTGATATTCCGCAGCTGAAAGCTCGATAACCGATATTTATTGTCGGGGACATGAGTCGCCGCAGTAAATCGCATTAAAAACCCTTCCGGTGACCAAACCGTCGACACGGTTGGCTAGTCATTAAAGTAAAAGTTGCTTCTTGTGACACTAAATCAAAACCGATACTATTAGCGTCGTAGGTGAACGGTTCATTAGTGTAAATTAAAACGGTGCACCTTTACTGTTTACGATAAGCGCAAAACCATTCATAAAAATCACATTGTTAATTGCAGAGAAAAACCGGCTTGTTTTCTCCCTATATTTTACATATTCGTAGAAAAATAATTTTGTTCTTTCTTTGGAAGAGAAAGTAAAATGTCTGAGTTGAGAGCGCATATTTTGAAAAATGATATTCCATTGAGACTAATAAAACACTGTCTACATGGCGCTCACATCGTATTTTCTTCCCACGCATAGTTTCCTATCACAAGCAGCTGCTCTAACAATAAAATCCGTGAGCAACCTAAAAATGTTTGATGAAAATACGGGTAATGGCACGTCGACGAACGGTGTAAGTTAAATTATCGTCGTGCCCGAAGTAATTTCCAAATTGCATTTGTGACTGCACGATATTCTCGCGCGTAATGTATTTTACGTCGGAGTATATTTCGCCACAAAAGCTTCGGCGAGTGCTCAACGAATTTTGGTTTTCGCATTCGGCTTGTTCTCTACGAACTACATTTTTCGCGGCTTGCAATGGAGTAGTTTTTCATGTGCGAAAGTAAATTAATTTGTTATTCGTACAAACACAAATATAAAATTAAGCGTACGCGTTCTCGGACGCATTCCTCGCATGCTCTGATGCCAGAACGTGAAAATTAATATTATATTGGTTGATTTTTCCGTAACGCGTGCGAGAACATTCTTTCAAATTTATTTACAACCTTCGCTCTAACATAAAAATGTATTAACACTTATTAACACTAAATTTTGTGTAACTTTCGCACATAAGATATGCGAGAGTAACATCTTCTGATTGTAAATAACACAAATTATATAGCGATGCCACTTCTGATTATCTTTGTACATTTCCCATTTTTCGAAACAAAACCTGAGGTCAATTTCGAGATTGTTTCGACCAGCTAGATACAGAGAAAATGTAGATATCGCAGTACAACAAGTGTGATGTAATTGCTGCATGCGCGTGTAAAGTCTAAGAAAAGCTTCTATTATCTTTTACTTTCAAATTGATATTTTTCACAACATATTTCTTATAATTTTCTGGCTTTCAAGGCAGATTTTTTAGTACTTCTTTAAGACACTTGCAATAGTACAGTAGAAAAAGATTTCAATGCTTGATAGATTGCAGCGTGGAATTGAGATGCGTGGTGATTCGAACGCCGGCATAGAACCCGACCAGGCGACACCTCCTACCCGGATATACCCTCCTGACGCGGATCTCTATTTTGCGCCGAAATTGCGATAGGCCTGAGTCATTTTAAAGTCCAAACTAGAAGCGGTATGTGTGTATATAAATTGGAAAAAAAGAGATACGGACAGTAGCTGAAGCGCGAGATTTAACGACCGTGTGCATTTCGAGCATGCACTTTCTTCACGCGTTCAGTTAATCGTCATAGCAACATACTCACTTTAGCGAGAATCGGTTTATAATAAGACAATGGAATTTCGCTTGTATCGAATTTTCATCGAATTTATTTCGACATTAATTAATAATCTTTTGATTAATTTTGAAAAAATTAATCTTTGCACGAACATAGTTCACGAGTCAAATTCATGATACACAAGAGATTTATTGTTATCGAGTAGCTTGAGCTATTATAGATGAGATCTTGTGGCGTAATCTACGTTTTATAATAACCGTAAATTAATAGCAGCTATAATTTTTTTTTATCGCGTGATAAATGCTCGACATTTCTGCGTAGAATAATAAATTATCGTTTTTTAGCAAACCGCAAATACTCATATCAACGGTATGGATCAAAATCCGGGCTTTATATCGCTTATCGATTGCACGGCTGCATTCCACTTCAATAAATTAGAGCTTACGTCATTTTGTCCCCATGATGAGAGTACTCTAAATACATTTTAGTGCGAAAGTAGTTTTGAATTTTCTAGAAGCTTGACAATATGCATGAAGCAACACGGCATGAGGCTACCACACTTTGTTCGACGGTAATTAGGTAATAAACTCGACGTCGCGGTTATTAGCGCTCGAAAAAATTATAATGAATTATTGTAATAATGGCGTCCATAATGCACGATTTCACGCGAGTCCGCTTTGCCCGGTAATCCCCACTTCCTTCGTAGTCCGCGCAAATCCATTTGCATAAATCCGTATGCCAATTCGCCCTGTCAGCTCGTTACAACTTTCCCGGTGGCGCATACAAGAATCCATGAATCACGCAAATCGAACAAACGCTGAACGTTTCAATGCGCGAGTCGGTATGCAAATGTCCTCTTTAAAGCTACCGACGTGAGCGTGAAAACTGTTTTCTTGTCGGTTTTCTTACACGCTATGAGACACATTTGCAATGCTCTATAGATATGGTTTATATGGGTTTATTATATCAGTCCTTTCGCTTCTCTATTTTATTTCATGTTATTTTCCATGCGCGTGATATATTGTGTACAGTTAGCATAAAACTGTATAGATATTATTGACAACGATTATACATTTTTAAAGTAAGAAGAGCATACTTAATAAATGTTATTTAATCATTTCGTTTATTGCAATTATATGGTTACGGATTAAGATTTATAAAGAATACTATACATATATATTGCGGACTACATTTTTATATTTGTGAATACACATATTAGTTTCCTATAGTCTTAGTTGGTAGATGGTTGTAAAGAGTATCCGCTTGTATAGATAGTATATATTTTAATGTGTTTTTAAAAACTTTAACATGGCGTATCATCTTTTTCATTTGTTGTCTTTACGGTTCAGTAATAAAAGTTATTATAAATATAGTTTAAGAGCTTGCAGAATTACTTCTTTGAAACATCTTAGGTAAATTTACTAAAGATAAAATAGTTTTAATATGTATAATAACTTTGCAATGCAAATTATTATAGGTACATACTTGTGTGATAAAAATAGTACGTAGAAAATTCTTAAACTGTTTTTAAAATGTCACAATAATTTTCTGAATCGCTTATTCGTTATGTATAATAATATTCTTGAAAAGAGAAACAAATACCTTCTCGTTCGAATTTGCGTTCAAATAATTGGTCAAATTTGGAAACAAAGGGACTAAAAGTTACACATTATCTAATATATCATTTAACCTTTAAATTCATATTTAATAACAAATTGGAATTTGTAACAATATATAGTAAAAAGATCTTTGAATCATAATAACTAAAGTAGCAGGGGAAGGATGATTTTATTGAAATATTTACAAATTTAGCCAGATGTGGATCTAAAAATGATTTTATTGCGCCATTAGAATAATTACAGTAGGGCATTCGAATATGATAATGACATTCTAAGGAATTTTGACATTTTAGTAATTAGTTAATGACTTACTTAATTATTTTAATTGTCTAATAAAATTATTTTCAGATTGTATATCTAGCTAAGTATATCTATCTAAGTGTTTAGATACTTTAGCAAAACCGTTCTTTCCACGAGGACAGTTTGTATAACAACTGGGTTTCATTATATCTCCGTAATCTCTAAATGGAGTACAGTCGTGTAGGCATAATTTTTTCTATTGAGTCGGAAAGTCCGATCGTCTCTGAAAAGAGAGAACGAAACGAGGACGAGCCGAGAGAACGGCGTCTCTCAAGAGACGTTGTTCTCTCTTGCGTTCTAACAAGTTTTCTGATCTCCCTCTGGAGGCTGCACTTTTCTTCGATCTGGCGACACTATGATTTTTACGAATAGTTTATTGACGCGTGAAACGGTTCATTATATTGCATTGTACACCTTAATTTATGAGAAATACTGAATTGCTATCCCAATTGTACGAAATGACTTACACTCTGGGACGTTCAAATTGATTAAATTGAGTTTACCGAGCAAGGCGAAAAGTGTGCATAAAAAAAGTGCTTAAAAGTGCGTAGGTGGATCATTTATTTGGAAAAATAAGATTTCTCGTAGACACTATAAAATTAATAATTACGATTATCAAATGGATTTCAATTGGAGATCGAGAAAAAAGTAAAGCATTATATTATCAGACAAACTTTCTCCTTGTTTAAAATGATCCATTTCGTACTACCATTCGGCAGCACTGGAATCGAAATATTTTTTAAATTACTTTCTAAGTTTTATATCTGATAAAGCTGACACATCTGCTCAATGATGTTTGTTGTTAGCGCAGCTATCAGTGATATTATTGGTACGTAAAAGCAATTAATACATTGCAGTTACAACGTGTAATATTCTTCTGTATAAGCCATATATATCAAAATATAATAAATCAAAGTAGCTTTTCATCAACTCTATACGTTGGAATTGTAGGATGAAAAGCCATAACTATTAAAGTTAATATTTTGCATAATGATGAAAAAGTATATTGATTTGACAAGATAAGCGATATCAGAAAATGAAAAATACAAAACGTATTTGTTCAGGCGTTTATACTGTAAATCGGTAAAACGCGAAATGAAAATATTAATTCATAAAAGTTTAACAATTTCTATATTTAGATTTTCGCATTTATTTTGTTGCTGTTGTACAATCATCTGCACAATTATAGTATAATTCCCTGAACAAACATTCGCCATTTAATTCAAAGATTTTATCCAAAGAAAATAAAATAGCACATTATCGCAGTAATTTCATACAATGGACCGGCAGAGTATGTGCAAGCCACAAACTTAAAAGATCTGCGAGCTTCCTTTCTTTCATATGAAAATTTTCAAGTCGCAGGCATTAGAAAATTTCGCGAGAAACAATAACGCGGGCACAGTGGAGGACAAAAAGGAGTTCTTTTTCCATGAAAAGTTCGAGTGGCTGAGCAGCGAGCAAGAAAATGCGGCTTCGTTAAAAGCAAGAATGCACCGTCTTGCACTGTTTGTTGTTATATCGAGAACTGCCGGCAACTACTGGTCGCTATACAGGTGACATTGTATTTTTAAGTCTTATAAGCTTCTGTTTATTGTGCATGAAAAATATACGCCGAAATGATTGCGCCCGGGTACCAATGTTTACACTATGGAGAACGTGGAATAAAAACATTTCTCCCAAGCTAGTGCATACGCGACATATTCACGAAACCGTACCACTGAAATGCGTTTGTTTTCGAACAATTATCACGACCATGCAGACAAAAATATTTTCTATTAAAGTACGCAAGAGAGCGGAATATATATATTTTTTTTTCCTAGCGTCCAAGAGTCCGGCGACGCGATCTCATTAAATTCAAATTGTGATATTTACTGTCATATTCGTTTCTTATTATTCGCGTAACTTAATAACATGCGCCAGTAACGCGAGACGTATTTGTGAAATTACCGACGTAAATGCGGGTTGCCCAAGTGAATTCAGTAAAGTAAATCCAATTATCGCGCGTGTAAAAAATGCATGCATGGAAATTTTCTTTGTTATAATCGGTAGACCCAATCAGGTGTTACTGTAATATTATATCGTAATATTAACTCTGGAGTCGATGATACGTCGACGTGCTCAAAGTACCTAAATTTTACTCCTAGCCTTACCACCGTGATACTTTTAAATACGTAATTTCGGCGACGTAAGGAAATGCATCCTCCGTCCTTCCGATTATTTCGCAGCTGGCCGCGAATCCCGACGGTTTCGTCTCGGTCCCGTGATATCAATTAATTAGAGGAGTATCATTAGCGATGACGAGATAAAATGCAAAGTGCCGAGGATCTCGAGCACTCGGCAGCCATCTCTCGCGACCGGTAATCCTCTGGAAAATCGCTCGCGTCGCGATGCAAACTCGTTTCCGGCGCATTATTTCCCGCGTAAATTCTATACGCCGGCGGTAGGAAGAAGTTAAACGACGAAACAAACAGCGCCGCTTAGAAGTTGGTAACCCGACGCGAGGGAAGAAGTTGCGGGAGGGAGGTGCGAGAAAGCGAAATCAGATTACAAAAGATTGCGGCGAAGAGTGCCCTCCCCGCTCCTCGTCCCCCTCGCCCGGCCAGTGAAACAAACCTCGGGCGACGGCAGAGGAGAGCTAGCTGGGAGCTTGGGAGAGGGATCGGGTGGAAAAACAGGTGCAATCGCCGCTCGCGGGTAAATCGAGTTTCGAGCGAATTTTCCTCGGGGTCTCGCCCGCACATTTTAGCGGTCGGCGGCCCCGACGTGTAACGTCCGACCACTCCAAGTAGTAATCGAACGTTTTTGTCAGACGCGCCGGTTCGGCCGCTGACCGGCAGATGGCGCCAGGGAGGCCGTCGACCTCAGGCTGGCTCGTTACGGTCGCTATCTACTTTATTGTTCAGCGCGCTGCGCATTTTTTTACCGATTCCTTGGAACGACTTTTTGCCCGAGCTCGCGTCTTAATTCCAGCCGCCTCCGTCGCCGCCGTCGACGCCTCGGACTCGTCAGGTATCGTCGCGCCAGCTTGTATTTTCAAAACGCCCTTAATTCCTATTTTGCACATTCTTTTTATGGAAACCGCGTCGAGCTGCAAAATCACGGCTCCTAAAGGCCGAATCAGACTAGCAATCGCCGACTCGGATTTGATTGGCGATTGGCGATTGACGATTACCCTCTAGCCAATGAGGGCAAAGCAACCGGCGACTTAAACAACTCTCATTGGCCAGAGGGCAGTCGTCAATTGCCAATCCCAATCCAATCCGATTCGGCTAGTCTGACTCGGCCTTAATGCACGACAGCAGAGGGAGAATTGTAAATCTGCAATTGTAAATCCGGCCGCTGATTCCGGAAGACGCGAAATTCAATTGTATATCTACAAGGGGCACTTTTCCCGATTACTCAATGATTCTCAGACTCTTATATAACAACGGCAATTTAATGTCATCGCGACAGACTGAAAGAGAGAAAGAGAGAAAGAGGGAGGGCCTATTCCTAGAACAAACGGTACCTCTCGTCTCACTCCACTTATAAACGTGGCCGTGACGCAATCGGATGAGCTGTAAATTTAAATCGACAGGAACTTTTCGTTCAGAAATATATATATATATCGAGCACATTGAATCGGAAATACTGAAATACCACTCGTAACGAAGTATGCCGGAGTCCGACTCGTTACGCCCTCCACCTGCTTGGTTCCTCGTTGTGGCTCACGCGGTCGTCGATCGTTTCACTTTTTTCCTTCCATCCGGTTTCCGGGCTTTGCGCGCGGTTAGTTCTCCCAGTTCTTCGCCGCAAACGACGCCGGTGCGATTTCCGCAGACAGCGCGTCGAGAAATTGTCCCGAAGACGTTCGATCAAACGCAAAATACCGCGGTAAAATACGTTAAAGCGGCGAGAGAGCATGTCTGTATCTTCTTCGTCATATACCTGACAGACTTAGTTTATTTTTATACTTGTGTGCACTTATAATACAAAAAATACATCTCACAAACATTTGTAGAGCAACGTGTTTCACGCGATGCAATGAATTTTTTGCGAAGACTGGATCAGCTCCAAAAGATTTGTGAACCAATCTAGGGTGCTTTTTTGTCGAAACATAAAGAATAAAAATTATTTCGAAATGTAAAGAATGAAAATTATTGTGTCTAGATGTTCTCAAATTCAAGTTAGCAATATCGCGCTGAATGAACATCTCAAATCGCGCAATGTGCCGATGATTACCCACCGACGATTGTTTCACACGTTATTATCTTGTTTGTAAAATATCGTCATTTACTTAGGTCACTAAATTTTTCATTCTGTTTCCCCGTTCGATGCCGTTGCAAGCGTCCAGTAGACACGGGACGTTCGTGTCAAAGTCGAAGAGGGGAGGGGGGGGAGGGCCTCTCATCTCTCGACCCGAGAAGTAGTTTTATTTACTGTACAAGTTAGGCTAATTGTCCCGAGGAAAGTCGACGAGACTAAACAGCTATGCCGTTACTGAGACGACTAATTGCAGAACGCAGTCGATTTAACGCATCTCAGAATCAAAGCACATGCGGGCTCTCCGTTTCGGCGACGATCGAAAGCTCGCGTATAACTTGGCACGGGTGAGGTGACAAGCCCGAATTTGAGCAACTAAGCGGATGAGTAATAGTTGGGATAGTTGCAGTGATACACAGACAGCCAGGGAGGTGGAGGCGTTGTGGACTTTCGCGAGTATTCCTGGTCTTACGTTTACAGTCGACAATTTCAGAATATCCCGAAAATCGATAATTAAAATAACTCATTCACGCAACCTTCGCCGCTCTTACTTGAGCTGAAATTAAAGTTGCTGAGCAATTTAATACTAAATATTGCAGTAAGATAAGTAAAATATTAGTTGCCTCTCTCTCTCTCATTCTCCATTTAAAGTCACGATTACTTTGAGAATAATATAACTGCAATTCCTTCGCATAATAATGTAAAAAAAATTAAGAGGATGAAAGAAGAAGGAAAAGAGATTTAAAATAGAGAGTACGGAGTATGTAAGTTATTAAAATGTCAAGAGTTTTATAACAATTTTTTAAATACGGAAAAGTACGGAATAACACTCCGGACTTCATCCTCGCTACTTTTTGTTTTGGAGTGTGTGGATAAAAGCGGAGCTTGCCGAAGTCCTCGAAGGGCACGAAGACCATTGTGTAATTTTCCTCAAAGTCCCGGATAAAATCCAACTTTCAAGCCGATTTTTGTCATTCTCATTTACCGTAATGAACAAAGACCGATGGAAACAGAGACGTAAAATCGCGAATTTCGTACTTTATCATCCTTTGCCCGAACTCTGTAAAATTTTCCGGACGGCATGCGCCAGATATTAATTGAAACTTTGTAATTGGAGGACCTCTCCTTAATGATCGAAGTCGTACGAAGCACGTTCGAGTAATACCTCGTCTTTTCGCTTCGTGTCCCTACGGTGAGAAAATGGAAAGAGCACTCGTTTGTCGGGAAACATGATAAAATAATCATTTAAATCATTTGTTGCCTTTGAACAATGTACAACATTGATAAGTATCAGAAATCGTAAAGAAATATCCAAGATTAGTCGCATGTAAGATCAAAAGTATTAACAACCTATTTGTAAATGCAACAGTCTACAACGAAGTATTTATAAAATACAATCGAGTTTGTACGATATATTCGCTGAGATGGAAATATCTCTTATATAAATCTCTCAGATTTATAATAATCTTAATTCAAGGCATGAGAAACACATAATATTTTATAAAAGTAACGAAACAAAATATAAAATCTTTATGTAACATGTCTTATAATATAATATCAAATTTAGTTATCACTTTTTCCATCACTATTAGACTCGTTATTATTTACTCTTACGATATATATCTTATTTATATTTTATCGTATTATGTATTGCATTGCATCGTTTTGGAAAAGTGAAATAAAGAAATAAGCAGTTGAAAATCCAATATTTGCATCACCGTCATACTCGCCGAGGAATCCTGTTTTGCGATCCTAAGGGGATCTTTGGGACTTGAAAATATTCGAAAACAAAGGATCCTGCGAGCCATGTTTTACCTAAACAATGACCTCATTTCTCTTTATTTCGCTTTCATCCTATCCTTTCTATTATCCTCAAAGGCTGCCAAACAAAGATAAAAGCAAAAATCAATTCTTTTCTCATCGTGGTGCATATATTATCAGAGAGAAGAGATTAAAACCATTTATTTATCTGATATGCTCTTCTTCTTTTATATCAAATAATGATAAATGCAACATTCTTTGCAAAATGAACATAACATCGTTGCAAATAAAATGAAATTTTCGAAACGAATAAGAACTTTGGAATATTGAGCAATATCCGGGGAACATTCACATATGAGAGAATCGAAGAACGGGAAAAGACACCGTTTCTTCTCTCTACATACGTTTTCTATTTTCTATTCTGAAATTTCTTTTGATGCCACTTTATAAGGTGGCTTGGAAAAATTGACCTAGGCTTTCCTTTCATGCAGAAGCTCTTAGATGAGATTTAATCAGAAAACTTTGGACGATGGGACACTTTCCTTCTTCTTTAGTGTCCATTGTTCGACTTTCGTCAAAGTGCTTCTTCGTATTTCATCTTGTACCTATCTCAGTTCAACTAGGAATCTTTTTGTACGAGAAGAACTCTCGGATTAAATGTCCCTTCGCCAGATTTATCACGTATTAATTTATCTCTCTCGATACGTTATGGGGTGAGACAATAAGCAAACATCATTTTATTTTAATGTATAAGAGTTTCTATTCTATTTTCGACATTTTTTAGCAACTTTTTTGCAGACATTATTGTATATTATAAATATAGTTTTATATTGCTAAACACAACTTTAAAACATTCATTTTATGTTATAAATTAAATCCATTTTAAATTGCCTCTGCATTTTAGTTAGTATCTTTACAGAGTATTGCAATGTGTTTAAAAAATCTTTCATATTTACGCATTAAATATCAATTTTTTTTATTGAAATAATTATCGATTGATCTGTTGCATTTACGAGAAATATTCCAGGAACACAGTTTCCTGTCATTTAAATTCATGTATCTCTACAACTAAACATGACAGTCAGGTTTATTTCCTAGCTTTATCGTAAAGCAGATGATTTCGAACAGCGAGGGTGCGTGAGAAAGGTGAGAGAACCCTCGTATATTTCCGTTTCATAAGACGGCCTTTGTGCCATTCTGGAAACTTGTGACAAGCGATGAAAATGAAGGCAATAATTTTCCGAAGAGTCTTTGCTGTATAAAAGACTGAATATGAAATAATAGAGGTGTAATTAGAATTAATGGAGATAAAGATTCCGATAAATTAATTGTAAATCTAGCCGTAAAGATTTTAACAATCGCGTTCTTTATGTGCGTGTAGACTCCATAAAATTTTACAGAAATCTATACAGCGTATTTCTATGACAATGCGCACACATTTTACAATTGAAATGTAAATTTTCGAAACAAACGAGTATAATAGGAATGTTGTACAAATTACTACTAATTTAATCATGGAAGAGAAAGATGTTTGCGTACAGTGTTTTGAACAATTTATGTTTATTAGTAAAATTTAAATATAAATTTTTATTAGTAAAATTTAATACGAAATACCAACAATATAGAATTTACAAATCGGTTCAATAATACATTGCGGCAAATGTGTTCATTATTTTACAGTATCAAGATGAAATTTTTAATTGTATCACGATATAATCGCATTCCAAATTAACGGAGACACGTAAAAGACTTATCTTCCGGCTCTTGAATGAGCAAGTAACAGCTCGTTCAACGACGACGATCGTCGAATCGCGCGCGTCGCTCCTACGAGCTTTTGAGCGTAAGAGTGCTTCTTTCAAGGGGGGCGGGGGAGCGAAAAAGAGTGAAACAGGTGCGGCACTTGAATGAAAGGCGTTAATTGGCGAAGGAGTCCACTCTTTCTCTCTCTCACACCTTTTCTCTCTCACACCTTTTGCTAAAGCGAAATCAACCGCCACTTAATAGGCTTGCTCTCAGTTCTCTGGATCCCGTTTACTACGAGCAAAGATGGCTCGTTCGATGTTCAGTCTCTTAATTTAATGACGGATAATAAACAAGCTGGTAGTCGAATTCGGGCATAAAGGCTTGATTGTGTCATGAGAATTAAATAATTTTCTCATTTCTCTAAAATCACTCTTTTTTTTTCGTGTATCTACGCTTTCTCTACACGTCTTTCGACGAAAATATTATGAAAGATTATTCGTAAAAATAGTTATAAAATATATTCATAAAAATCGAGTAAACATCTTCCACACAGTTAACTGAAAAATATACTTCGTATGAGAAATAATATAATATGCGCTAAATTGAAAGGGATATTTGCACGACAATTGCTGAATTGCATAAAAATAAAGAGATTTAAGAACAATATTTTAACTATCTTGCCACTAGTACTACACAGCGTAATTTTTTTGTTTAGAATTTCTATAAATTTCACTAACAATTATTCGAGAAAGTATAGTTTCACGTCTGTCGCTTTATTCTCTGCTTATTTAACAAATTAAAACGTATTCAGAGCGGTCATTAAAGCTCCCTCGGTGCTTGACGATATCTCAGCATCGGGTGGCACACAAAAGATGTAGATAAGAGTCACATTGTTTATTATAGACAGCTTAAGGGCAAGTCTGAGTGTTAATCTCGACATGTACTTCCCGTATTGTCTTCTGGGACCAGCCTCGAGATATCATGGAGCACTTCTTTCTTTAGGGAGCTTCGCACTCGTGGACTTCTTTGAAAAATTCATTGTTTATTCGTAAATACATATTCAAACTCAACGATATATTATCAGTCTACATATTCATTGGGTGTTCAAGTATTATCTGTTCAGAAAGATTTTCAATATATTTGGAAAGCATATATACATATGTATAAACGACGAGTACATTTCAGTCGTACATAGCGTATAAATAAAAGAACTGAAAGTAGATCAACATTTTATTCTATAAAACGTTAAATATTAACGACGACGAATCGATCGTCGCGTCGCGTATTTATGGTACTTGTTGTGGTGGCGTAAGACGTATTGTTGTTTACGCATAGTCGCTACTGTTCGTACATTAACGCTCGATTAAACAGGTAGCAGCGCGATGCGTTCCGTGTTTCGCAGCATTACTCCCTAAGACGCGATCGCGATAAGTACGAGTACCAGGAGACACGTGGTTATACCCTACAATCGTCAACGATTAGCAATCTGGGATCTATTAATTCCCGCGACTAATGCAAATGGATCGGAGCAACAGATATTTATCAAAGCAATTTTTCGCGCAATTTTTTTACATAACATGAAGCAGAAATCGGAGCGCAGCTGCAAACGTAATCAAGAACTAGTATTTCATTGTGCAATGTTTTTACAGATAATGATATGGATATTTATTTTTGTAAAGATACGTGTGCGTTCGGATTGTATTTTCCATTGCGCTTTGCACTTTTCGATTTGACTGTAATTAGCCAATTAATTTTAACTCAAGAACACGGGTGTGCGACTCATCATATTAAAGCTGCGTTCGGAAACGTCACTCGAGTGCCCCAGTGTATCGTTTTATCCTTGTTTGCCATTCGGTGAGCAACAGAAATAAAATGAGAAGATTAGATAGATTAGAGAGAACATTTAATCCTAATTTTTATTCACCCTTTGATGCCAGGATGTATCCTCACACACATAGAATTGGCAAGAGAGAAATGAAATTATTTTGACACGTTACGTACTTGGTAATGTTTCGACATTTTTCGTACTTATTGGAAACGTCAGAATATATTAATGTATTAATAATGTATTAATAATTCGATATTTAAACAATATTAATGTCAGCTACATTCTAGTAGTGATTAAATATACGATTTATATAATAAACGTTAAATTAAAAGTTGAATGAAACATTGCAAGAACACGTAACAAACGAGGAACTAAAATAAGGCTATAATAAAGAAGATATTGATTTTTTTTAATATAAAATTTTGTTTAAGTCTCCTCGTGATATGATTTTTTATATATTTTCATTGAAATTAAAATGAAAAACAAAAATATATAAAATAATATAGAACGTGATGTAAAAGAATTATTTATTATTGTGTAACAAACACTGTATTTTGTTTTTTCTTCTATTTTTTCTCCAAATATATCTGCATGATAAAATTTGCATTTTTGCATTTTTGTTATAGTCCAATGTTATATAAATTGGTCCAATACAAAAATATTTAGATTTTCTTTTAATATGTATATACCTACACCACAAACATAAAAGTATTCAAGAAGGAGAGATATTTCAGTGGTGTACAATGATTTCGATATGCACACATATTAGAAATTTGGTTTTATTTGAGTAAAATTTGAACAAAAGACATGAGATTCACGTTATTTTTGGGGCAAAATAAAAGAATCTTTTGTACAGACTACTATTTATGCGACTGCACGCATGTATAAAATAAATGTACATACTCGTGTACATACAATATATAAAATATTGCGATTTCACTTTTCCTCAAGAAGGTCTCCCGTTTGTATCTCAGGTAATTGCGGATAGATCGGTAGGTGGGTGATTTGGCTGGATTACCCAACATGTAGGGTGATGGATCAATCATATTCGCGGTTGTAATTAGTCGATGTAGTTGCTAGGAATTGTCCATGGCTGTAATTAGTCGATACAATTTGTAATGAGGACGATCGAGTAGAAATACGCGTCAAAACATAATTTGAATAGATAGAACGCTTTCATAAATCTAATAACTAGGACTATTTTAATTTAGTAAGTAAAAAAAAGTTAAAAATGACTATAACACACTGAATTAAAAAAAACTGGTAAAGTTAAAAAAATAAAGAAATATTTAACTACAGACATTAAATTTATTTTTATATTTTTATAAATCAGAATTAGAAGCGTAAAACGACATGATGCTGTAATATAAATAATATTATATTAAATATATGTAATGTATTAAAAATAGATTTAAAGACCGTATTCTGTTCTTAAATGCGATCATTGTTTTAGTGAAGAAACCTTATCGCTATCCTCATATCAAGTGAATGTTATACATTCGTGCTGGAGAATCGTCACAATCTTTATCACAGAGGATTTTTTTCGATTCCCGTGGGATTCATTCGGAGCTCAATGTTCCGTTGAAAAGTTCCCCCATTGCAGGGCTGAAATTAAACCCTAAAGGTTTTCTCAACGATTCTCGGAAGTAGTGGTTTCGTTAATGAGTCAACGACAACTATCATGTTTTAAAATTGAATTGTGAAGTTAATTAAACATAGTATATATAAAGTATATTTTAACAGAAGAATTTCTCCTTTCTTTTATTTTTTTTACTAATGTCGTTTCATTGTATTAATAATGGCACAGATATTATTTTAATGATAACAAGATGATAATAAATATAATAACAATAGATTGAATATGGATAGAATATAGATAAATAGAAACTTGGGTGTATTTTCAAATTATAATTAATTTGTCTATTTTTGGCAATGTCTTCGATAAAGAATATAATTACAAATGTATAACTTAATTCCTGATTTCTTTTACAAAATTATTTTTATTATTATAACAAAATAGATGTATATAAATTTGGATACGTTATTTAACAAATTTGAACCTTTGTTAATTTATGAAAATTATTTATAATCGTAACTTTTCCACTAAAAAACCTTAATTGCATAAATTACGAAACTTAAAAATACGGATGTATTAAAAAATTCAAGACATGTTCAGGGGGGTATGCTATCTGCTATATATCAACAATTTAAATTGTCTGCTTTGTGAAAAATGAAAATTTTATGTCGCTTAATATTTCAATGAGGAATTTTTAAGTCCTACGTTGTTATCGATTTCGATTTTCCTCGAATGGTTAAATACCCCAGAAATGTCTGTACTCGTGTATCGTTTGTAAGCACTTTTCCATGAAATTCACTCCATATATTTTTAAATAAAATGAACAATTTTCTACTAATAGGAAAACATATTTTTCTCGTGCGAATTTTGCTCTCACAAATTAAAATGTGATAGTAAATATCGATTTAATTGTCGCAAAAATATTCGAGAATTACATAAAATTTCCATTATGCGGGAATTAAAAAAACGGTGGTTTCCATTATCTCGCGCTATCTGAAATGACTATTATCAAGAGCAGTCTGGAAAATCTGGAATTCGTTCTCTTTGCAGCGAAGCCCTTAGTATTCGACGAGTCGCTTAACTTTTCGTCACGGATTAATCCCATGAGACTTGACATAAGCAGGTCACATTAAGTTTACTCTCTACCTCGAGGGTCGTTCTTTTCTATGTCGGATAGACACAAAAAACCTGCGTATTGTCTGGAGAGGTCTTGGATTTAGCTATATTGTTGGAGTAATTACGTATACTCTAATGCAGTTATTTCTAAAAAAAATTTTTAATTTTATATTACAGTATAAAATAAATATTTGGGCGAGACTTACATATATTATATGTACGTAATTACGAAAAGCGCTCAACCATATACTTATTAATATATTTATTGTTTGCGGTGATAATAATTGTGGAAAATTTGCATTTCGCCAGGATATTATACAAATTACTTTTTTTCTTATTTTTATCATGGATCGATTTGCATTTGAGATTTTGCCCATTTTTCTATCTTATATTGTTTCTTCTAATGTCCAATTTAAAAAGTTTCAGCAAATGCAAAAATAGTTAAAATATTTTTATGATTCGCGGACATTGATACCCGTAAAATTTACCAACAATGTTCATATCATATAATATGGATTGATAAAAAAAGCATGCATATTATCGCAAAGATAAAAAGGATATTATACAAATTACTTTTTTTCTTATTTTTATCATGGATCGATTTGCATTTGAGATTTTGCCCATTTTTCTATCTTATATTGTTTCTTCTAATGTCCAATTTAAAAAGTTTCAGCAAATGCAAAAATAGTTAAAATATTTTTATGATTCGCGGACATTGATACCCGTTAAATTTACCAACAATGTTCATATCATATAATATGGATTGATAAAAAAAGCATGCATATTATCGCAAAGATAAAAAGGCAGTTAGAAAACTCATAATTGCTGGCCAACATCGGCACTGTTCGTTCCACATAACTGATTCGGACACGTGGAATTCGTACGGGTAAACTAATAGTATGTTCGAATTGTGGAATCTTCTTTTATTGCACGCACCGAGGCCAAACTCGGACGCACTTAAATCCGAATCCGATATCGGAATAGCGGTCGGTGATCGGCGGTCTGTAAATTATGTGAAGCTCGCGCAGAGAATCCAGCCAGTCTGATCCTGTGACGACTTCGATCGCGCCGTTATATATGCGATAAAACTATTTTAATTTCAGTAACTCGCGAACGAACGTCCGCCAGAAGTTAGTAGAAGAAGCAAAAAAATTATTATTATACCGGCTTCCTTTTTCTAATTTGCTAATATTGATATCAATATCCGACATAGACGCGTGCAAGATTTAATATTGTATTTTGAAATTTAAGAAGATAGAATGAAATTACAAAATGTACAATAATTACTTTGTATTAATAATAAAATTCCCGAGTATATGTAAATTAAAACTCATCAATCACTGATAACTCACTGAAGTCTTTCTCTATGTTGTTTGAAAAACGGTGCTTTTCTTATGTACGTGCTTGTTGCAATAAAAGTCAGAACGAATATTCGTGTAATTATACATATTATATATATTACATATATAATGATTTATAAAATGATATAATTACATGAAAATATTTATTTAATCTGGGTTATACACGTATATTGCTAATCTCTCTATTTACTTATTAAATTATACTTGGAAAAATTATCAAAATTTGTTACGATTTAAAAACGATAAATTTGTATAATGAATATTTTTTGATGTGGAATATTTTCGAACTAGAAGAAAAGAGGGTAATTATTTAGATTAACACACCCACCTCCAATAACCTTGGGCTTGACATATGTTGTCAAGGTTACCCTC
>NW_011967216.1:1435342-1448833 GCF_000949405.1 Vollenhovia emeryi | reverse complement strand
GAAAAGAGGATTATTTTATTTATACAAGACTGTCTTTGAATTTTTCTTATGCGATATTTCATCGGAGACCAATTTACTTCATGCCATGTTGAAAGAAGCGTCGTCGAGTGTGATATACTTTAATATGAAGGAGGGAAAAACGAGCGGATTATTTTCACGGACCCATGAATCTTTAAAGAGCACCGTCACCCTCCGGTTAATATTTGGTGCACGGTCGTCGAGACTATTGTTGCGACCCCTCGAAATCGTGTACTCTTTTACTTTCTAACTGCCGCCAAATAAAGCTATCTTGGTCATATCGACTTCCCTTCCTTTTTCGAGTTTTCATATGTACTCGCGGGATCGTCCCGACGGTTAAAATTAAATCCCTCGTGGAATCCCTCAAAATTCTTTTCCCCACGGGTACGTGCATTCTTGCCGACGTCTGCTTTGTGCAACATCCACCCGAGGTTCCATCGATATTCTCGCACTGATGCAGCGAATGCATCCTGAATAAATCTGAATTCGAATAAATTATTTATTTGAAAAATATTATATTGCGCATGTATTACGCTTGTATTTTATTACGTTTAAGATAATAGAGATAAGGGTCGAAAGGAAAAGGTTTCACTGGCAAAATATTCGCAAAAGTCTAAATTTCGTAGTATCCCCCTTTTTGCTGCATTTAGGAGAATGTTTTTTTCTATTTTCAGTGGAGATCTCATAGGTTTCATAGAGACCCGAGATATGCAGTCTCAACTTAAAGGGGATGGAATATATTCGCGATACAGCTGTCGTATCACGCGAAGATTACATTTGTTACGCTGTAATAACATCGGAAATCTTCCTAAACAGAACACATTCGCACAAGACAATTCCACGTGGTTAAATTTAATAAAAAGAGACTTTGTCAGGCATAGAAATCTCAGTTGTAACATGTGTAAGAGCGTAAGAGGCTTTTGACTCGGAGCGGGATCAAATTATTCGAAGAAGAGTTCATAATCCGTTAATTTCCGAAAAACAATGTCTCGTAAGCTGCGCGAAAGAATGAGCATAAGGTAAATAGCAAGCGTACTCGTAAATCTAGTTGTTACTACTCTCTTTGCCCTTATCTAAAATTAGATCCTCCGCACAACGCGGATGATTCCCTCTCCTTTGTATCACTAACAATAAGAATAGGAATTCTATCATGCCGACAGATCACGCACACACATCGCGTGTTAAAAATTTCTTAGAAAATCTAAGGGAAGGTGCTTCGATGGCGTGTTAACCTTCTCCCCTCGTGAATTATTTAATTAAATTATAGATTATACTATAAACATCTCTCTCTCTCTCTCTCTGTCTTTTCTCTTGTTTCTTACAATGTTATCTTTAATATTTCGTAATAAATAAATCTATAATATCCAAAAGTTTTAGATAAATAATACAGGCGCTTTAAAGAATGTAATAAATTTAATAATGTATCTAATAGTGTACTAAATCTAAATAATTAAAAATATTTATGTTCGAAATGTAATACGTAACACAATAATTTTGTTTGGAATTTATGATAGATCCATTTAGAAATAAAGATTTTATTTATAAGCAATTTTATACGCAATAAATAATTCATATTTTTAATTATTCTTTTCTTGTTAAAATGTATTTTCTCTCTTTATTCAAATAAAAAAGATCGAATAAAGAGAAATAAAATCCATCAGTCATAGATTTTTCGTTAAATGCTCTATGCAAAACAATTGATGACTATAATTCGTTACAAGCGATTTTCTCTATTTTTCGCTCACTACCGGAAATATTGTCTCTGTCACCTCGACCTTAAAATCTCGCCCAACCTTACAGCCTTCAATTATCGGATTATCGACCGATTCGATATCCGCTGAAATATCGTAGTTGCACGTAGCGTTTATTAAACTCACTGTGTAGTCGTCGTGAGAGCCACGGGTTGGCAGGGAGGGTGCAGGGTGCGCGCAAAAGGGCTTGAGCTCGCAATCACGTCGGCGTTACGCGTGCGTTTTCCGTCACGTCGCGTAAAGGGTTGTTACGTAGCGGCGAATTATAAAAAGGGTGTCCTTTTGTACTGCTCCGTTCTCTCGCGCTTTGGTACCTGCCGCCACTCCATCCCCATCCCTCGTCACTGCATCGCTTCGACTTTCTCTTCTCCCGGCCCGGATGAAATATTTAATAAACTCGTTACGCGGGCACCCCGCTCCGAGTTGGCAACCGACGTAATAAATCGTCAACGAAATTTTACCCTCTGCCTCCTCTTCGCACCCCTGGCCATTGTTCTCGGCACTCCTTTCTCTCTGTCTTTCCTTCTTTCTTCTTGACTATCTTTCTCACGCACTTACCTTCGGCGTGTTCTACAATTATTCTGCGCTGTTTCGAGAAGCCGTAAAAGTTTGCCGACAAAGTTCAAAGGTCTTACCAGCTCTCCCATCTCACGAAATAAGAATTTGCTTTCTTTTTAATTAAAAAACATTTTGAGCGGTCTCATTCTTTCTGTTTGTTACAGACTCGAAAATTTAAAGAATACGATATTGCTTTAAAATTGATATATGGATATAGAAACATTTTAAGTTTTTTTAGAATTGAAAAGTAGAACAAGCGCATAGGTAGGAAAATTATTTCACTTGTTTTCATTAATTAAATTTTGCGGTATATTATGTTGTGTTAAGAGGTAAAATATAAAAATTTGCCTTCTGTTTATATGTTACACATTCATTATACATACATTACATTTATAATAGTTTACATTTTATTATTAAATTATAAATTTTTCAAGAGATAGGTACATTTTTGTTTATCAAATGTTCAAAATAATCTTGGAAAAAATTTTCCAACCAGTGAAGAAAATTGTCTCTATCTGAGAAGTCATTCAATCCAATATTTCTCCATCTTCGAGGATTCGAGGATATTTAGGGATTACACTTTTAATAAAGTACTTCAGACAACAAATTAAATCGCGCCGCTGTCTGCAAGGAGAACAGATTTTTCCTCATCGAAAACGTTCTCATTATGAAGTTGCACGAGCGTGCTCGCGTCTCGGAAATGTGCGTCGACAAGGCATGCAGACTGATTGCCGCGGTGTATATCCGCCAATTAAATCCTGAATCTCATAACGAGGCGACCCGCCGAAGGGTACGAGGACGACGCGTCGCGTTGCGCTGGGGTGGATCTTGCGTTATCGCCGTGAGGAGTGCCGGTGTCGCAACTGCAATAAATACGGCCGAGGAAGTTTTGGATGTGCGATTCAAATTCGCGTGCACGCGCGCTTTAGAAACAAGCCAGGGCTGCGCAGTCACGAAGTCAGTGGCCGACGATGCACACACTAGATGACGTTAATTGGATTCGAGTCCATGTCGCGTGTGCTGCCAGCAAAGGAGCCGCGAATTGTTTAAAGCGATCACGCCCGAATTACTCTTGCGTTTGTAGCGGAACAGTTTCATCGTCCTCGGCGGTTGCCATCGATTGTAAATGATATCTGAAGATGCATGTGAAGCGACCATCCCAAATTTCTTAAATACGTCTGAGAGTTTCGCGCGCGGAAATAGACTAAAATATACATGGTCTGTCCAGAAAGTATCGGAACTAATTTGTTCTAGCCAAGGGGAAGGTGATTTTTACTGAAAAATCTGAAAAATCTGAAACATTTAAAATTTCTGAAAAAAGAACTGAAAAAGTTCGGTGCTAGGACTCTCGCCTTTTGGACTCTGATCGACGTCTTAGTGTTTCAGTTTCACCCAAAACTTGATCGCATACCGCTGTTCAATCGTGCGCTGTATCTTGATTCCTGACGACACCACAAAACACCTGCTCACTCCGGGCGTGATCTACACTCTGCAAAGGCTCAGAGGCAATTGAGCCGGGTCGCGTCGTACACCTGACATTCCCCACTAATTTTCTTACCCATACAGACTACCCTTCACCTTTTCCCTTTGGCTAGAAAAAATTAGTCCCGATACTTTCTGGACAGACCATGTACTTACGGCTGAGAATTGATCTTTTTCTCCATTTTCGATACTCATCAGGTAGAGTGTATCAATTTGTCCTCAAGAATAACATCTATTGTTTCATCGTAACTACGAGGCAACACGGTACCGAAAATGAAATTTAGCGACGATGCGTTTATGTTTCCGCGACTCGCCTCGCAGCATACGATATATACGTATTCTTCTTGAGAGAAAGGACAAACTTTACCTCGCCCACGAGCGCGAATGCACGACGGTCTGCCGCGAGGCGCAACAGACGCGTATGTAAAGGGCAATTTGTCGCTTTCACGAGTCGCGGGGAATAAACAATGCGCCCTGTAACGCGATCTTCAAAGCGCCCCGGCGCCCAAAGTCTGAGAGGGATGCGCCCCACGTTTTCGTCTTAATTCAACGAAGCTTAACTCACCGCGCAAATTCGATACCTGCCGCAGCCGCGGAGAGGAGAGAAAAAGAACCAACTACGCGTCCTCGTGTAACTTGGTCCACTGTTTGACACCAACAGTATCAAGTCCGATCTCGAAGTGTCTCGTGGGTGACTTCCGAAGGGATGACGGATGGACGGCCGATAATAACGATCTAGCACGAGCTGGCGCTTCTAGCGTCTTGTAAGAGGATATGGTTTCGACAGCAGAAGAGGGGCATAAACTTATCCTCGAGAAATTCCTGTATCCGTTATGAAAATTACAGCAATTTTTAGGAAAGCGATGCACTCGTAGATTTATGCAGGGCAGCCCACTTGGGTAAAATATCCGTAAAACTGCAAAATGTTTTTATAAATTCTCTAGTAGATTTGAAACGTCAATTACTTCTTGGGGGAGAGGTTTTATTGCAGCTATTTTAATTTTCATAATTAATTATAATAGTAATAAAACTTGGAATGAAAATTCTGCGAAGTTTAACACGTTGGTTATCATATAAGGGTCATCATTCATGACTGGCGCCTAACTTTTGACGTTCTGATGGTCGGCGTTATCGAATTTTTAAAAACGTTTAATAATAAATGCCATTTAACACGAAATTTTTTGTAACATAATTGTAAAGATTGCATAATTCAATATACTATTCATGAAGAGTCTTATTCAATTATTATATTAGTATTTTATTATTATATGCTTATGACGAATGAACAAATTCTATTGTTGCGTCCACAATAAAACATAGGTACAAAGCTCGCTGATCAGACAATGTGCTAATATTTGCAACGAATGCAACGGACATTATTGTTCGTATCTCTCTTTTAAAATAGTTTTTTGTAGCAATAAAACATACTACATCCGCATTTAATCGGCACATTTTTTTTATAAATAATTTTGATAATTTTTTCAATACCGCAAAACGAATTTGTGGTGTTGTTATCGCGAAAAACCATGAAAATTGGACGATAACATATATAAGTTACACAGTCGAAAAAACTCAAAAATAGCATTGCGCTCGGATGTGTGTAATCTCTCATTCGGTGCAATTGTCATTAAAATTCTATCGGTGAACTCGTTTCGTTTTAATTATCGCCTTTATTTCTGCGTCCGCAAATAAACAAAATTTGAATAGCCAGCATAAATAAAGAAGGCCGACCTACTCCTTTAAAATCGAAAAATTGTATTCAAACAGAAAATAGCTAACGATTTTATTCTCGCAGGAAATATAGCTCATTATTCTTGTTTATCTCCGGTCTAAATATTCGCGTTTAATTTCGCATGCGCAATATGCGCGGATTGTTGTCGCGCACAATGAGCAAAGTGCAAAACTCGCTGCTAGCAATTCTGTTCGCCTTACAAAAAAAGAGGTTTTCCGAATAATACGACGTAGGGGGATCCGCAGGAAATCTGCCCTCGAAGCTCGAGAATGCCAAGACACTATGCGCTTCTCTCTCATTTCTCTCTGTTTCTTCGAAGCTATTGTCGGGAAAAATCGAAATGCGCGAGGATTTATCCGCTATCGTTGTCGTCGTCGTCGTTGCAAGATGCGTCATGCATTCGCGTCGGGTCATCGGGCACTCATTTCCGACGTGACTCGCGGCTGCTTCCTTTTCAGCGGTGAAAACCTATAAGGGATGAACCCGGGACGAGGCGCAGCCTCGAGCGTATTTGCGTATCGCTATGGCGAAATTACGATGGCGCACGGAACTCTCGTCGATATTGGATGACGTCCTCCTGTTTTGTTAAGCGCAGGAACGCGCTCTCCCGCACCGTGAGTTATCTCGCGAAACAGCTGCGATTATTCTCTCGCGGTGGAATTGATTCGCGAAGAATCCCTGCCAATGCGGCCGGCTCTCGCAATGCTAATGCGAAGCTATAAAACAATATTTACACTGCATATAGGATCAGCTGATTGATGATATACTGATGGGAATCCGGTAAGAAAATGATAGCCGATGGAAACCCGGTAAGAAGATGATAGCTGATTCTAGCAGACAAGATCCCAGTTTCCCTGAGATAGTTTGCCCGCGCGCGCAATATGTCGATGCAAATTTTTTATAAACATAGAAAATGTTGAAAATAAGATGAAGGTAGTATAGCGATAGCTTAACTTGTGCCATAAGCTCAGGTGGAAAAAGAAACATTCAAAAATTTTGGCCAGAGATTAAAAAATAATAAAATAAAAGTTATTTTTATTTTCCAATATAATTTGTTCTAATCGCAATACATATTTTTAGAAATATTAATTGATTTTTCTATATCATTAACAAATTAAATTAATTGATCGTTCTAAAAAAAAAATGTATTGAGATAAAGAGTGAAAAATATACATATAAACGGTTGCCTCTTTTTATTACCATTTTTATATCCTTAGATGGAAAACTTTTGGATCCTGCCATATATTTGCTCGAATTATAACATTTTTTAATTTCTCGACTCTTTTGAATATAAATCGATTCCAAACAGCTCGTGCAATCAACTGAATATTATTAATGTTAAATTATTCGAATATACAGAATTCAGATAAATTGTATAGCAAAACAATCCTTATAAACACAATGCATAGATCGACCATACCATTGCGATATTTTTTGACAATTATCGGAATGCATGCAATCCATTGTACAATATTTCGTGGTGTAATAGAAGCTCTGACCTTCCTCTAAAATAAGCACAAACAAAAATAACACGGTCCAATGTTGTCACTGGAAAAAATAACATTTAGCTAACGGGTCGTCGTCATACGCGATTTTTCACGCTTTGCTTATATTTTTTTTTATATTTTCCGTGACGCTTTTCGAACGCAGGTCACTGCGCCCCGACGTGACTATCAGCTTGATGTTCTTTCTCTTCCTTTCCCCTATCGCTTATCGAGTATCCTTTCTATCGATAGGATCAGGAAATTCGATGTCTCATGAGATTCCGATGTACATTGCGCCAGCATGCATTCTGCATACGAATAAAAAAGATTGTTTCCATCCTTTATCCACCCCTCGTACAACAAGAGAATGATAATGATAGAAACGAATGGAGTGAAATCCTTTCATAGAAATCCTGCCGACTCTTCGTTTCTGCCCTCTTATCACAAGAGAATCGTGTCATTAAGATTCGAAGATAAATTATTTTTTGCCTTGAGATTTTTCGAAAAATTGCGAGGCAAAAAATATTTTAAATCGTTAGTGAAAAATCCAAATAAAATATATTAGCGGTTCGTTTATGTAACTATTGAATTTTTGCAACAACGTAATAAATTTTACGGCAGTTAAAAATGCCAGCTTTAAAACTTGGTCGTAGTAACGTTGATCGTAGTAACAAGACCGGTTTTGAAATATCTGTTATACGATTAAAAGCTGGTTGAAGTACTTGAGATATTATAAGGCGGATCGCACGTACTGAAAAATCATATGTTGTCTTTATTAAAATGGGTCGTAATTAATTATAAAAGTTGAAAGTTCTCTTTGAAATTATTTTGCTTCTGTTTCAACTACAGTGGCTCTCTCAAACCAGATGAATGCAACTGTAGACGACAGTATAATTAAATTTTCAATGGCGGACGTTATTAAATATTAAACGGGGAGTATTTGTGGGATCTGCCTGACATGGATCGCGCTACTTTAGATAAAAATTGGAACAGCTGGTGACAGCAGGATGTATAATGTGATATTCATAATATTCATATTACGATATTTATATCGTAAAATCACGTGTAAACGAGAACAAAATGACGAATTTGTATAAATACCGATTGTTGGGCAAATCCGAAGTGGAAAATCTTCTTTGAAAATTGTGATAAAGTCTCTTTACAATATGCAATATTGTAATATTTATATTTCCAATTAAAAATCAGAAAAAATGTTAGTGTAAATATAAACGGACCGTGAGCTTTAAAACGATGATAAGTTTAAAATGTATACGTGTATATAATTTTAAATTAAATTACATTAAACTCTGGATTAATTTCATATGTATATAATATAAAATAGACATGTGTGATGACAGTATTTATTTAAAGAAAATTGATATAAATTGTTGCGTTACATTTTTATGCGTGTTGAAGTCTAAAAATAATAACGCAATAATAAAGGAAACAATAGTGTGTATTTAAATATGATTGCCGTGATTAAAATAGCAGATGTTGTACAGTTTATTGTAGCTATATATTTGAGACGGTGCAACAAAACAATATCGTGCAGCATGCGCTCTATTTACGCGTTTAGGCACCCCTTTAAAGATCGAAACATTCCCCCACCGGCGTGCGAACAGTACCGCGCTGGGAAAAGCAAGGTAGTTTACCGGTTTATCGCAGACTGCAGGATCAAGTGAATAGCGCGCCGGAAGTATCCTTTTTTACGAGTGGTGCGGAATGAACGGATCGAGAGAAAAGCGCGAAATTAATCGCCGAGAATTTATCGTCCGCCTGAACGATCGTCGTGCTTCTCGTGTAAGTGGACCCGCGTAGACTTACGTCTCATTTCAGTGTAATTTGAAATAAAGCCGTAGCTCGCAGCTACCTCAAAACAACAAGGACATTTTGCGAAATTTCGCCACGTAATCGTCCTACGTTTTAAAATTTTCAGCAGCGATCCATTAAGCTGGAAACGCACGAAAAAACTTGAGCGGTAATAATTAAGATTCGAGAATTTCAACCGATCGGTAGTTTCAACGTTGCTTAAGTTTCAAAATGACTGCTTAAGTTTTTCCGTATGTTCGGACCTTTATGGTCCATTATGTGACATTCCATGGCATCGATCGACGAGTGTAGATTCGCGATTCACGAGACTTCTTTAAAGAAAAAATGGGGGGGGGAGAAAACAGTGACGATCTCACGACTCGTGGAAGTAATATTAGATATTTCATCTTACGGGATAGGATTTCATATCAAACAAGCCGGGAATTAAGAACGCGTCGCGGAGAGCCGTGAGGTTTCTCCGCAATCACGGAATATAGATTACGAGACGACTAATATTGAAGGGAGGCCATTGTCTCCCGGTCCCCGGCTGATTGTCTCCCACAATCGGAATGTCGGGCGCCCGTGATCTAAAATTATCGGAGGAAGAAAAGAATGGAAATACGGAGGAAGTAGGTAAAGGTGGAGCTGACAGACATCGCGTCGACGTCACCGTGCCGCGGCGAGAGAGAGAGAGAGAGAGAGAGAGAGAGAGAGAGAGAGAGAGAGAGAGAGAGAGAGAGAGAGAGGGGGGGGGGGAGAGAAATAGCGCGATTACTCGCTCCATCTGCTTTATTAAGGATCTCTCGATTACCGCGCCCGCCGACGTTCTCCTCGTTCCCCGCGAAAGAGACCGGGGAATCCCGTTAATCCCGCTTCGCCTTTCATCCGATTCCGTGATCCGTCGGCATCCCTCATGCGGAATGCACGCGCACCGCCGCGCGCGCGCGCGGCGTAAAATTCGTCATTTCTAGCGTTTCCCGCAGCCGAAACGAGAAAGCGAGAAACGAGAGGAGGAAGAAGAGGAGGAAGCGAGGCGTGAAACGATTCGGGCAAATTAAACGGCGCCGTTCGCGCGGCCGCGATATAACGTATTAATATTTTACTTGCACGAGGAAGCGGCCAGCTGGCAACCGGGTGGAGATAAACAGACGGAAACGTGGGAAATGAGAAGGGTCGCCGCAAAATTTATTCGGATGCTATACAATCCTGACGGGATAAGCACGCAGTCCGTAAAATTATTTAATTGGTTACTACAGCGATACGTTCTGAATAAACTGTGTAAGAGATAACGGCAGAGTAGTCTCTCGCGAAATATTATTAGAGATTGTGACAAAAATCTCGCGGAATTATTAAGTCTCTTAAAAAATATTTAGTCTCTCTCTCTCTCTCTCTCTCTCTCTCTCTCTCTCTCTCTCTCTCTCTCTCTCTCTCTCTCTCTCTCGGTCTTAACATCGATATTAGCTTCGTTATTCTTATAAATTGTCCCGAATACAAGTTGAGAAACCTAGCGGAAAACCAGCGACCGAAACGTCGGAAATAGGGTAACGTGACCAAATTCGGATCAGATACCAAATGCGGATCAGATATCAAATGCGGATCAATTTGATAAGCCGCTAATAAGCGACCTCTTAAAGTCACTTAAATTTTGCTCTTTTGTATATTTACAACTTTATGCTGTATTGTCGATATCGTAAAAGGCATCAACATATTTTTACGTCGCTTATTAGCGACTCGTCAATTTGTTAATCCGCATTTGGTATCTGATCCGAATTTGGTCACCTTAGAGCAAAGCACGCTCTAATTTTCTCGCCATGCACGAGGTATGTGCTCGCTCGTTCCGGTTCCACGTCTCGTGGAAGACTTCTAATGCGCGGAAGAACTTTGATCATGCTGGTGCTCTCTTAAAAAAAGAAAAGTGGTTCCGCACGGTTTACCGGTTTAGAAGCGAGTCACACGGGAGACTCGAGCTTAATTACACGCCGGCGTAAACGAGAGCCAACCTCGGGTTGGGTAGAGCGCGAACGGCGCGATACTTCGCCGCACACAATGATCAGGCGACAACGGCAACAATGATCAGCGACGTGGAATAACCAGCCGGTGAGATACACGCCCTCGGATATATAAACCGCACAATGCAATCTCGCGGAAATCGCGCGCGCCGCGCTGCGCCGGCCCGGCTCGAGGTCGGGTTTCTTTGTTTATTACGCGGCTTTGTTTCTTCGGCGCCCGAATTAATCGAATCGCCGGGCGTGAATCGATGCTGATTGCGCCGCCCCGGGTTGCTGCCTGAAAATCAGACGACAGGCGTGAAATACGTCGCACGCCGATATTAAGTATACGAAAACTCACCGCGGTGCAACATCGCCGTTTTTCCACTCTCTTCATTTTTTCGCGAAATGAATCGATCGCCGTTATTTTCGTCCCTTGACAGCGTGATCGATTTAGAATTTATAAGCTAGCGCGTCGATGAATGATTAATTCAGTTGCCACACTTTATGTCGGCGATATAAAATTTTATTGTGAGAACAGACAGTTTAGACATTTCGGTATTAAACGGGCAATTTAATACGACGTGTGTCCGAAGAAAATTTTATCACCCGCAATAACAGAACTGTGCGGATATAATATCCTCTCTATAAAGCCGAATCCGCTGTGGAATCCAAAGTATCGAACATCCGGTTTATCGGCACCTTCGATTTTCAACTTCCGTCGCGCAGCTATTATCGGCCCGCTATCGTGTTCGCATACCGCGCGCTAGCAGATACTTTTCGCGGCGTTTCATCATTTATTCCTCAGATACGATAGTAATTTTTAATATCGAGATTTCCGAGATGGGACCGCGGGCCGTATTTTTGATTACAGACTCATCTTTCATTTTCCACCCAATAGCGGTCACTGAAAGAACAGCCGAAAGGGTCGGGGTTCGAGGTTCCACATTATGCCATAACTTGCAAAAGTTCGATAATTTTCTCTTATCACAGCCTGGAGAGCCACTTTTACGGCGGTGCCCTCGGACTTTTCCCTGCCGGACGTGACTTCTGGCTTCCCGAAATCGGTTTTATCTCTAGCGGGAATAATTTTCCGCCAGAAAACTTTCTCCATCGCACGAGTGTCGTTAGCGCAATTAGAATTCATAGACGCGTCAATCCGAGATACGAACGTCGGTACGTATTATCAGTGTACGTCCTGTGCGCGAATATTTGAAAAAACCGATGTGGGGAGCGTTGATGAAAATCGAGAATCGATTTACAGATAAATATAGAGAAAGTGATTAATTTTAGCGCTAAGTACTCTAATCCCCCAGACGTTTTAGCCAATTTTTCTTAAAGAATCTCAATCAAACTTAATACACAGTAAAAAATCGTGTGTTCAAATGTTAAAATTTCCTTGTGTTGCCAAGATTTTATATACTTATTTCAATGTAAATTCGTAAAACTTTTATGTGTTATATCATTTGAGAATTGAATATTATTTTGAGTTCTTTTAACACAACTATTTTACGAAATCAACCAAAACACGTAATATCGACATTTCTTAAAAATTATGTCAACTATTCTAATTTGTCGCTATGCGTACAGTTTACTTATCCTGTCTGTTTTTATTACATCACACTTAAGGTTAAGAAAACGTAAACATAAATGTGAAGTATAGTGTTAATTAATTAACATTGATAATTTGTCAAAAATAACAAACGCGATGGACGTTATTTTAACTTAAAATTTAGAGTGGACTTTTTGGGACATGTGAAAAATGTCAACATTGACATAAAATTTTTCACTGTGTACAATCTAAAAACATTAATATACACGTAGAATGGTAAATTAAGCAGTTTTTGAGGAAGGCATAAAGATTAGGATCGCTGTCTCGTCTCGCGCACGCATTGAACGTTGCGATGCAACTGACTGAAAGACATTGATTTAAAGCGTCAGCTGCATTCGCCCGAGGTACCACAAGCCTCATCTAAGCCGTTACAATGAGAAAGGCAAAATAATTACTCACGCTCACTATAGATAGATTAGGAGTTTGTACGAGGCAACTCGTCACTGTTTAAGGAACAGAGGGAGAAGTTGTCTCGTGTGTATGCGGAGCATACGTATAGATTAAAGGATTCTAGGAATTACCTATCAGGCGCAGAAGGTGCATAAGGTGGGTGGGGGGGGGGGGAGGGGGAGAGCCGGGCGCACCGTCGTGAGGAGGGAAGTGCAAACAGAGCGCGGCGGAGGTCAACCGATGCATTTACATAACTCGCACATATGTAAAGACACATTGCCGGGCTCGTACCGGAATACCGGATTGCCAGAAAGTCCTACGATTAAATATTAGCGAGAATAAACTGCAGCCTTCGCGGAATATCCTCCATCCGGCAACGGCGAGAGCGGAAACATTGGAGAGAGCTTCGGGACGCTTCCTTCACGCTCCGTTTTCCCGAGGCCACTTATCCTTCCTCATCCTGTCCGTATTTCCTTGATCTCTCTTCTTTCCTTCTGCTCGTAGGATATTTCTCGCTGTCGCGTCTGCTCTCGGGAAATCGCGGATCTTAATCGTTTTCGTGATCATTTGAGCGACTCTTGTTAGAAGAAGGTACACGGAAAGAGAGACAAAAAGAGAGAGAGAGAGAGAGAGAGAGAGAGAGAGAGAGAGAGAGAGAGAGAGAGAG
>NW_011967216.1:1423689-1434289 GCF_000949405.1 Vollenhovia emeryi | reverse complement strand
AGAGAGAGAGAGAAATAAAAGCGAAGAGGCTAAAAATGAGAACCGTGCGGAAAGAGTGCGGAATAGGCGGAGGGCACCCCGGAACAAACGATGCTTGTAATATCTCAGGAATATCCTCGACTACCTTATAGCCGCCGGCGAGTCGTATTCAAACTTCCCGATTATCTTCTCCGAGACACCGCGGCCCCTAGATTAAAAATCGCTGTTGTGGAACGTCGCATACTTTTCCGATTATCGCCCAAAATTTTTGGAGACAGAATACATTACTGTCGAATATGAAGATTTTTATTAGCGCTCGTATATCATTGCCACGGAAATTGAGTTGACGTAATGGACGGATATGTTAAATGGGTTTCTCAATATTCATATTTAAATCTGGATATTTCAAACGATTTGAGATCCGGGGATAGCTCTCTCTCCCTCTTCTTTTAAATATAATCTAATACCACAAAGTTCGCAGAAGCCCTCCAATGATACAATTTCACTCAAGATCATTACTGCTATCAGAATCCGGTATCTCTTGAAAGTATCCGCGATACACCGTGTCCAACTTTCAATTCCCGCGATAAACCTTTAAACAAATTAAATCTCTTCGGAAAGCGAAGCGGTATAGCGCATGATGCCCGGAGATTAGTTTACCCCTCGAAGAGGCGAGCCGACGTGATGAAGGGATGGAGATGCTGAAAGAACGGCCCGCGAAAGAACGATAGCGAACGAGGGAGGAAAAAGCCGGTGGTAGGGGCCAAGGAAAACTGCCGAGAGGGATAGCAACCCTCGAACAAACGACGCCTGTAATATCTCACGGATATCCTCGACCGGGTCGTAGCCGCGGGGAGAATCGTATTCAAACTTCGCGATTATCTTCCCCGAGATTCTCTCCCGTGGCCGTTCCCCTCCCCCTACCTTCTTCCTCCGTCCACCCACACTCCGTATTTTTTTTCTTCCACCACCCCACGAACGCCACCGCATCGCCGCCGCACGACTCCCGCACACGAGAACCACTCGTGATAAATGCGGCCCGATAAAGGCGCACTCGTCATTCGCTCGGGCGGATCGACCGCTCGGTCCTTCCTCCTCGGTTCCTTCTCTCCTTCGCCCCCTTTTTTTGACGAATCGTCTTTGTCGCCGCCGTGAAATGGAATCGGGCGCGATCGAATCCCCAGGGAGGGAGGAAAAAAACAAGTGCGGCAATTGCGAAAAGGTGATATCGCGAGCGATTGTCACCTGGTGAACGGATTATTTATCGCGCCGCGCCGTCGCGACCGTTCTTTCCTCGCGTCAAGCAAGAAGAACGACGTGCTACGACCGGCGAAAATTATTTCATAGCGAAATGATCGTCTCCTTCGTTCCCGATAATTACGTCGCGTCGGAAAAGCGTAAACGAAAAATCATGTTTTAACCGAAGGTTCGACAACAACTTGTTAATTCTTGTTAAAATGATTCGCTCTTCAGAATTTCTGGCTGTTTCACTAAGGAAAAAGGACGCGTCTGCATGAATGGATATCTTAAAACAAGAGCGTCGTGTGACTCGAAGGTAAAAGGAAGAAATGTCATATGTTCCGACATACGAGGCATTTATTTCCCTGTACCTATGATATTGACACATATGTATTATGGGTCTAAAGCATCGGTATATATTATATGAAACGTAGAAGAATAAAGGTGTGCGCGAAAGATGAAATGCCGCCATATAGAATCGCAAAGAGATGGGAGAGAAATAGGTTTACCGAGCTTATCGTTATCATCGAGATCAATAATCGCCGCGGGCGAATTGTATTCGTGCGAACGCAGATTCGCGTTTTCTCTGCACGCACAACATAATGACAGAAGAAAATTAATAAATCCGGTAAATACACTAGAGCGCGAAATTTCCACCGTAGCGGCGACGCTTACGCCCACCCGCGTACGCAAACAATCCTGCGGATAAACGTGATTACTTCCGGTGCCGATCGTTCGCGGCGTACTTTAATTACGTCAACCCCGTGCATACGCAAACAATGAAATTTGCCTTAATCCCGACTGCCGCGTACACGCGTGCGTGTCTAAAGCGACGACGTAAGTCCGAGCCGAGGGGGAAACCGCTGACCACAATCTTGTACACCGATGCCCACTAATGCCCAGTGGCCATTACTTGATCTTATTATCTTGTTTTATCTTATTTTATCTTTATAATTCCCCAGCAAGACCCTAATGCCCAAACTGATGCCCAAAAAATGCCCTAGTAATGCTCAGTAATGCCGCAAATCTGTACATCGCAATGCCCTCAGTGGTTTTCCCCCCCGGTCCGAGCATTATAAAATTGAATTCCCAAGTTTCCCCGAGGAGGAAATCGGCGGACTTTTAGATCGGCGAAATCGAATCTGCAGCGGCAGATCTCGGTCGTGTCTCGTTCTCGCCGGCGACGACTGGCGATAGTCATCGAAACGACACGCGAAATCCGTCGGGAGATAACGAAATCAATTTCCGCGGGATTAGAAACCGAGCGACGATTCGTTCGTTAGAGGTGCCTTTTTGTTGGCTCGTTTGATACCCGAATGGCGACATCACCGATTGCTGCCAACGGGGACCAACGAGCGGCATTAAAGGCGATGGACGGGAAACGTCCGGCTGTTAAGATAGAGATCGTGGTAATTAATCGGCGCTGGCTAATTACACCGGATTATTTCGAGGTAATTTGAAACGCGCGCCGCAATGTACGATCGCGCGACTGATGACTTTGACGGACGTGCTCCGATGGGTCGAGAGAACTTTAAAGAACGATCCATATCGCTACATGCGCCACGTGAGTGCGGAGATAGCAATCTTTGCCCGGGCATTTAAGACGATGATAAACAGCTGTTTCCGCGAAATCGTTACGTTCAATCCATTTATTAATTACGTGGAATCCAATTGTTAATTACGAATGTTATCTTTATGGGAAAAATAATCGATTTGACATTGTATTATTCCGTTGCTTTATAACTCAACAAAATTTTTCATTTGCAATTCTGACGCTATTCCAATTTTCTTTAGATTAAGCTCGAAAAGAACTAAACTAAAGGTCGAAACGTCGCGCATTTAATTTATAATAAACCTGGCCCAGTTAATGTCGAAAACTTCTTTATTGTTATTTATTACCGGCAACCTTAAGGATCTTAAATTTTAAAAATATAATTGTTTTTAAAGATTTTCAGAGACTGTCTGGTCAATGAAATGATTTTATTATCTCCGTTATATTTTACCCTTACAAATTTCTACTTATAACTATCCTAGATCTCACGCATTTTCTTATATACCTTAGAGTTTCTTGAACATTTTGTACAATATATAATACTTTTACCGACAGAAATTTTCTTTACTGAAACACTGCAATCAACCCTAAACGTCTGTTTATTCTTTGAATTAAATGATGCGAATAAATCACCTGCTTAATAAGAAAGCGTAATTGGAACCTCGATATACACATCGGACATACACACACGCACACACACATTCGCGTATTTGGTCCGATATCGTAATTCTTCGCTTTCATTTGGCTGGTCCCCAAACAACCGTGTATTGTGTGTGTCACCCAAATTCTCCTCAGACATGCAGGAAATTGCTTGGCCGCAATTGGCCGCCGGATGCGACGTTGAAAGCAGCATAGGAAAATCGTTTTAATTGGCGCCGCGGAAAGCCGGAAAATTGGCCCCGTACGATCGTCTAGACGGCTAATTTGAATAACATGATAACGTCCGGCTGCATTTTCGCCGAGCGCGTTAGATTATCGAGGGAAAGCTGCGAAAGAAATAATGCTTGCATGTACAGCTTTAATCAACGGCATGAAGTACCTCTAATAAACTCAGCTAAATTAAACTACTCGACATTTACAAACTAAAAGCTGCAGTGAATTTCGTTCTCGCTCTCGAATTATAATGAATATCACAGAACAAGATTGCGGATAAGGACTTTAAAAGCTTTCTAAACTTTCTAATTCGTGGATTAATGATGGATAATCGACTCGCTCCTTTCGTAACTTGTTAAAAATTCTTTATGCTTCCGCTCAATATTGCTAAATAAAACGACGAGGAAACAATCCTGATTTGAAGAAGAAATTTTGATAACTTCATTCCGGTGTATCTTGAAAAATCGTCTCGTAGTCCAAGCAAATTTTCTCATCGCATACAAATACAATTCTATAACTAGAGTTACAAAAAGTATCTTGTAGTGAAAAAGAGTTTACCATTACGTATTCATTACATCGAAAATGTATATTTTCGTCTTATTCAATTCCGTCGGATCGAATCGTCCTTGGCCTCGGACTAGGAATATCTTTCGCAAATGTATTCAACCCAGCAACCCAGAATAACACAGAGACCTATGAGACAAGAGTCAGTTATATTTTTAACTTTCGGCTACATAAAAATTTCTCCGGTCAAACGGAGACGCGTGAGGAATTTTAAGTAACGGCGGCGGACGATCAGGTTTCCAGTGCTTACGAGCCAACAAGTATCGTGTATAATTTCAGAAATTTACGGTAGTAGCGTTAGATAATAATTTCCTATTGTCATCAATTCAACAATGCAAACGATATCGAATTGTAACAACCGACATTCCGTGTTATTATATATACATATGTAACACGTATTGTATTTCCAACGGCGAATTCGCTATAGTCATTGCGTAGGTACATTAATAAACGATATTATACCGCATTAAATTTCAACTTTCGTTGGACAATATCGTTCGGCTGTAATGCTCTTCATGGCATTATAATGTTGCAGAGCGCTCTCCAGTCTTTCGTCCACATTTATTTCTATCATCTGTTTGTTTCTCAGCTGGATATTAAACGACCGCGCGCACGCTGTGTATGCGCACCTGTCTCTGTGTGTTATGCATTATTATATTAAGCTCTCCGCAGGCGCATCAGTGTCTGTATTCGAAAACGAAATAGAACATGCCAGAGCGGAGGAGATAAGCGGTTAACTCGATAAAAAGGACTCGGGCGAATGAGAGGAGAATAGAAAAGATAACGCAAACTTGAAAGAGTAGACGTTTGCGCGCTATTTTCATATGAGCTAGAGTATAAATTTGGCGGAGAACACAAAGAAAATTTCAAAATTAAATTAAAACAAGCCAGCTCCGATATCCTTTCCGCCAGTTTGAATAAAGTGAAATTAAGGAAATGCTACAATGCGCGATAACTACATTATAGCCAGATCTGTTTCTATCGTACCAAACCGGGAAATAAGAACGCTATCAAAATAGCCTTTAATCGTATCGCACTTAATCGCGTGAAATTGAATTCCGCAATTTGATTTATATAATACAATCCTCATTATAATTCAATTTTTATTCTACCGTGAAACTCTGCGAAGACTCGAACTGTATTAAAATTGAAAATGGCGATCACCATATTCTCACGCACACACGCCGTGAAAGAGAAGATAGATAAGGAAAATCAAATGAAACCTCACAAAAGATGAACAAATAAATAAGAGGATAAGAAGTCTCGTACAAAAAAATTATGAATAATTCGCTATGAACACTGTGTCTTTCCATTCGCCGAAATGTTCACCACACACCGAGCATCTCTTAATTAGCCGTGAGTTCAAGACAACGTTTGAAACGTCTCTCTCGGGGCTGATCGCGAGTGAGGGGCAGAATCAACAAAATAGAGGAGGCGCGGTGTGTTCTTTGGAATTGCTCGTTATGCCAGCGTCTTCGTACGCGCTTCTGGGAGATGCAGCATTGTTCGTTATTACAGCGCAAGTGAGACTGAACTTTGAGGTCTCAAAGGGTTGCTGCTGAGGCTAAAAGCGTATCGTAACCATATGAGAGACGCAGAGAAGCGGAACAAGGGCGCGCCAAGGAGCGAAACTCCGGGACGAAGACTGGCGCAGACATGACGCGCGTCTACTTGCTGCAGAATGTTCCCTGCAAATGTAGTCGATTAACGGCGTACGATTAGGAAGATTAGGGGGAAAACTGGCGGAAGCGTTTCAAACTCGACGCAATCGCTACCGTCGGGATGTTGGCGACGTATTAATGCGCGAGAATAAAATCATAGAACCCCTGCGGTGCTGGTGTCCACCTTTACGCTCACAATTGTTACTTAAAATGTCTCGCGCATACTTTTTTTTAAGAAAATCAACGTGGCCCAGGGGTAAAACTGTAACTGATTTTCGCAACGCGTAATTATCATGTTCAATGTGTTAGTATTGAAGTAATAAAAAAGGGGCTCAGAGCCTGAACAAGGTTGTAGTGCCCAATAAAATAATTTTAATTATAAACTAAGGAGAATTTTTTAAAAAATCGACCAAACTGGCAAAATTTATGTTTATTTTAATCGCGACGTTTCGACCCCTTTATCGGGTCCTTCTCAAGTACATTCTGGAAACATAAGTGCTCAAATCGCAATATAGAACAAGGTTCTTTAGTATGTATATGGGCGAAAAATTACTTAAAGTTGACTGAGCATTTTAATTTATGCCGAAACAGAATGGGTTCATGAGTCTGTGGTAGCAAATTCGTAATATCATATCCGGAATTGTTACAGGTGAATAATTAGATCTTTTTGTAGTTAGATAAATTACTAAATTACTAAATTATTGGACCGTCCTCGATATAAAGAAGAGATAAATTCACTGTAACGTCATCCACACAGTACAACGCGGTTCCAACTCTTTCTTTTTAATCAACATATACTCACTTGCGCCGCGCTTTATGTATTACCGACTCACAACTGATTATAATTTTTATACCCTTTAATTTTACACTAATGACTGCGTAATTCTCTGTAAATATTCAATTTGTAAATTCATCCATGCGTTAAAATTGACGAAAATTGTTATGTCCTTTAATTTTATAATAATGACTGCGTAATTCTATGTGGATATTTAACTTGCAAATCCATCCATGTACTAAATCAAATCCAATAAGGACCGAAACGCATATATACTTTTATAATTAAAATTATTTTATTGGACACTACAACCTTGTTCAGGCTCTGAGCCCCTTTTTTATTACTTGATTTCATCGTGCGAGCCATCGTTTGCTTTGCTGGATTGAATACGGTTGTAATAATGATACTTGCCAAATCTATTAGTAAATTCTTTTGAGCTCAAGGATCTCGAATGAAAAGTTCATTGTATCCACACGAGTTTATGGCAGTCGTTAAAAGATCAAGTAAGAATAGTAACGTCGATTCGAAAGAGATAAATCGAGAAACCGTCGACATAAATATTTCATGGCGCGCAGTTATACGCGGGAGGTCTGTGCGTCGCCGTACAACGATCGTTCGTGAAAGGAGGTCCCAATTATCGAGTAAAAGGCTCATCTGCAATATGAGATAACGATCGCCGCCGTGAAAACTGAGATCACGTTTCCACGCGTGTGAATTCCGGCTCGCGCACGTTGGACATTATTCGAATCCACGAGAGGAATTGCAGCGCGGGGAGGTCTCAAAGGGTGGATGCGCGGCCGTTGAAACCAGAGACGGAGAGGAACGCGCGGCGGCGGCGGCGACGAGAGAATGGTGGTCGAAGCGACAGGAGGATGGGGAGGAGGGGGTGGAAGGAGGTTGAATCTAGGCGGACGAGGACACAGATGGAGGCAAGCGAATCTAGGGGGAAGGACGCGAGCGCGGAAAGTGGATCCTGCGGATGCACCGGCTCTCCGGTATGATTCCCAGAGCAAACAGGTACCATCTTCCTCGCCGGATGCCGCATACAGCGTCGCGTCCCCCGTAGAGAAACGGGCGCGCCGCGCGTTCTCTCGTGTTTGCTCGTCCGGGCGTCCGGAAAAATGGATTTCCTAGGGCGCGCTCGCGCGCGTGCACGGCCCTTTTTTTTCGGGAAGAGCGCGCCTCTCCGGGGGCGTCGCCACCCTCCGCAGATCCGTCGACTTCGGCGAACGCGGCGACGACGTACCCGCTATTTCCGTGTCTCTCGGAATTATAGGGAAATGCGATTATCGCGAGCCGTGCACGAGCAGGTTTGCTGTACCGTCGTGGTGGATTGCTCAAAGCAGCCGAATGTCTATTGTTAACCCTCGCGCGCCGCCTTTCACGTTTCTGAACGATTCGCTGAATGTTAACGAGCATTATTGTATACTGGCGATGCTTCTTTAGAAAGGCACAGTTTTTCGCGATGGCGAGAGGTACTCGAGCGTAATATCGAAGTAACAAGCTAAAACGCATTGTTGCATATATTTCCCGTGAAAACCACCTCTATGAAATATGGAGTAGAATGGATCTTAGCACACGCAGTAGTTTGTCATAATAACGCGCGGACACAACGCGACATTCGCCGTGTTACAACGGAGTCCTCTGCGAAAATCCGCGTACATCTCCGCGACGTCGATGAAGACGACATCGAGAGATGTATTTCGGCGGCGTTTCGACGCGCAGCACGTCATCAGCCGGGGGTGGGAAAAAGGGTAAAAAGTTACCGTGAAACGCGCGCTGCGACTGATGCACTCGGCGGACCTGACGGGATAAAAGGTAATTGGGATAGACGAGACAACTCCATCGCGCGTCGCTTCGAGTTGATCTCGCCGGTACAACATCTGTCGAGGCTTTTTGCCTTTTTTTTTTGTATTTTGCGTCGGCCCTCCCGCCTCGTCTTCCTCCGTCTCTCCTTCCTGTCTCCCTCCGGCGAAACCTGTTCTCGCGGTGGCGGCGCGGATGCAAAAAGGCGAGCACGAGTCCGACGTGCAAACACGTGTAGGCGCGTATCAGGATTCACCGTGAGAGCAAATAGCCAGGCGTGCGATTTGTACTCGAGGTATTTAACGAGGTTCCGGATGGGGGCCTGACTCTCATTCGCGCGAGACGCTAATTGTACGATTCATCGCGCGTTATAATCGACCGCCGTGATCTCGTTACCAATGACAATGGCGCCGCGTCGATCGTACTCGGTGTCGCTCTTTGCCCGTACGTTTCGTTGACGGCGTTTGGCAGGCAACGATACATGGCGCACTTTGATTGCGAATATTGAATAGACTTGTGTCACGTGTCTCTTTTCATCAGAGAAAAAGATCAGACTGTATTAGACGAGAAAGGACACGGAAAGAAAAACGTAGCTGCCGTAGCTCAACACTGCGCGTGGCGACTAAATTTTAGTTGTAAAATATTGACAGCTAGATATTTTACTACTGTGCCTATTGTATTAGGTGCAAATCGTTCGCTGTGGTTTAGAAATGTATAGTTATGGCGGCAAAATATTTCTTGCAAACCATGATTAGCTACGGCAGCGAAACATTTTTTTTCATTGGAGAGATTGGAAATTTCTCGTAAAAATTCCCCCCGCTGTTATCAAGTAGATTATCGTCGATCGCGATAAGCGACGTCACGCTGGCGGAAGTGGACCGACTGACGCATGCTGTCCGTCTAATAAAAACTGCATCCCATAAAAACGTGCCGCCTCGAGGGCACGAGATAAGCATGGAATCAGGTTTATGGTGCTGAGCACGCGGATATACTCCACCAAAATGAACCGAGGCCCTTCACTTTTCGACTCAGCCTCTTCACCTATCTTTAAAGCAAACTACACGTGTAAGACGGTGAATATCGCGCGATATATGCACCAGGACGATAGACTGAAAATACACGCTTCAAGCGATCGCGTCTCCTCTTATTTCGAAAAAATGGCGATTCTCGAATAACGTAAATTTGGGCATACATAAATAAAATACGTCAAATTAATATCAGTGTTATTCGCGAAAATTTCAATTTATAAATAAGACTTTTGTTCACACGCGCATGAAGATGTATTGATATCACATAGAAATATAGATATGCGATATCGAATATTAATTTAATTACGGGCGTCATCAAAAGATTATTTGAGCTTAATATTTCTGTTATGCACTGAAATATTCATTTATTCCCCAATCCAGATTGAAACTTAAATGCCAAAAATTTATATCGGCGACAAAAGCGAAAATTATTATCATGATTCAATAGTAATTGCAATTAAGAATATTTTACCATATCGTAATACGAAGCTGAACTCAGCGTGTAGCGAAAATATCAATAGCTATCAATGTATAACGGGTAAACGTCAATATCGTATTAATACAGAGCTACAGCCACTATGCGAACACGCATTATTCAAGCCTTCTATTATTCAAACAATGTATGCATTCAACTAAAACAGATTACTGAGACAGAATCGTCGCACGTAACATTCTGATAACATTTTCCGTAGAGAATTCCCGTAATCTCGAAGTTCATTACGCAACGGAGCTTTGATGTCGCTCTTGCAGAAATGATAGGAGAAATTTAGAACGAGAGAAAATAAGGCGTGTCGCGTCCGTCATTAGTTAAATATTTAATATCTACAATCAGGCACCCAATCTTTTCTATCTACTCTGGGAAAAAAACAGACAGTTGGCAACCCATTTTGGGGCCCACAATCGGTAATCGAATTATTTCGATTGTTCGTAACTCTATAAATCTTTTACGAATTTTACCCCGCGTAACAAAAAATCGTAATTAGCTATTCTATCTATATCCCAGATTTTTAAGTAATGCTAATCAATTCTCTCAATTAGTTCTGTCGATATTCACTAACGCAAAGATAATTTTCGCTTAAAAAGCACTAACCGAAATGTTAACTTGCTTAAGGTAGTTCTTTCG
>NW_011967216.1:1398688-1422168 GCF_000949405.1 Vollenhovia emeryi | reverse complement strand
ACCTTAACTACAAAAACAAAACGATCACAATTTTTCCCAGAGTAGAGTTACGAAACAATCCAAATAATTCGATTACTAATTGTGGGCCCTAAAATGGATTTCTTTCTTTGTTTCCCAGAGTAAATAACGCGCTTTATACACATTCCTGGCCTGCGTAGAAATTAAATTTATAAACTCTCTCAAGCGACGTCTTTTGAAAGTCTTATCGTTCGTAGAACGACAGAAGAGCTGCGAAAGACGACTGCAAGAGGGAATAAAATAAACGGCTCAGTGGGTTCCGTTTGATTCTGAGAATTGCCGCGAGAAGAGAGGTAGAAAGGGATAAGACGGGCAACTGGAAACGAAAAGGTTGATGGCACATGTGCTTCTGTGCTATGGTATACGTCAAGGATGATGAATGTTAGCGAAGGGTTCTTGTGGTTGTTCGACGACAATAGTCCCCGAGACTTTTAATAACGCGTATGAAAATTTAATAAATGTCGAAGCGAATCCAAGGCGCGCGCGCGCGCGCGCGTGCAAAGATGGCCCTCGGATAAAATTTGAATTTATATCTCTTTCAAAAAGTCTGTTTTGCATGCATTTTATACACGTTCACTGCACTTTTACATAGTTATATTTTCTTTGCGCGCGACATTTTGTCTCTTGGTTCTGAAAATATGTCGAAAGAGAATTTTTATGTTATAAATAGAAATCTCTCTCGAGTTTAAAAATATGCAATTAAAAGTATACAATTAAAGTTTTTTATTGTTGGAGCAAAACTGATATTCTTGATAAAAATAATCTTCTATTAGCAGTGAAAATAATTCGGCAGAAGAGAATAAATGGTAATAATGTTTATTTTTTCTCTCTACTTTCTGATATATCAGGAACACTGTATATAACAAAAGTTTTTAAATATAAATTTCTATTGAAAGCGTTAAAAGGCAAAAGTTACATAAATGTTTTTAAAATACAACATAAAAGGTGCAATTTGAGCACACTGACATTTTAATATAGAACCTTTATTTATAAAAATTATTAATAAAACAAGTTGAAATAATAATTAAAATCGTGTTGTATAATGTATGATATGTATAATGTAGAAATAAAATGCTCCCAAAAATGCCGTTTTAGAATAAAGTTCGACTTTATTTGATGTTTTTTTTTAGATACAGAAAGTATAAAAATTGATATATACCGGCTGAAAGATCTAACAACGCATTACTTTGCAATAACTGTCGAACGTGACAAATCGTGGCTGACAAGCGTACGAATGATCCGACCAAACGTGATAAAGAACGAGAAGAGACGCGCGCGTTCGAAAAATAAGAAATGGCCCCGCGAATCACACGCCTAATTACACGACGCCGCATAACATACGAGTGTTTCAACGTGAAGATAACGGCGCGGAAGGGAACCACAGGTTAAGGGGAGAAAAAGGCAGAAAAGGAGAAAAAGGGCGCGGGAGGGCGGGACGCCGGGCGGCAGGAAGAAGGTCAGGCACGCAAGCATCCGTGCTTTCCGGGACACCTGATGCAGAGTACGTGTACTCCCACGTAAAAGGAGAGAAAGAAATGCACAGTGCATCTCGACAAATCTCGTGGCAAGATACAGCCGCAGCGAGAATCCGCCGCCGACCGCGATGCAACTCTCATCCGTCGAAACAGGAGTGCATTTAATTTGAAATGCAGAGATGCACTCAGCGGCACGATTGAATAGTAAATAAAAAGATGCCTTTCTCGTAGGATATTTTTACCGGTGCTTATAAACGTCCCGTCCCAGTATATCTCTCGTAGAAGTGCGCAACGGTTCGCTCTCGAAACGAAGGCATCCAAGGGGGTAACCACTTAATGTAATCGTGGGACCGTGTCTCCGAAATCATTATGAAACCTATAAGCGCGTATTATTTTTTTCATAATAAGACTGAAGTAGTTGCTGTCGCGACAGTGAGTTTATACACCTTTGCGCGCAAATTTAGAATAATAAGATGAAATTATTTGTAATCGGATGAAATCGTATGAAATCTAACGAAATCATGTAATCGGTGGGACAACATTTTAGCTAGTGGTTGCCTCCTTGCAAACATCACAAGCGCGCCCGAATTTTATTAGAGGGAGGACTTTCTTACAGTGTTTAATCTTTACCGTCACACCATCTTGCATCAGCAAATTCAACTCCAAACTAAACATTAAAGTAAATTTAGCTCAAAATTAACTAAAGACCAATTTGATTACGTATTTGCATTTTGGAGCTTAATTGAGACTACCATCTGATTTTCCAGATTAATTTGGAAGCTGACTGTTAACGAAGAGGGAAGCATGTATGTTCCTTTAAATGCTACGACGTGAGCGAAAATCACTGAAAAATTCACGGGCCGTCGAGAATACGTAAGTAGAATAACATTTACAATTTATAGAACGTCTTCTCAAAATAGCTAGCTATTGCACGTTCAGGCACGTTTTCGATCGGTTGATGATCCACGCTCTGTCTCGGGTTTGTTTGGGGCGGGCGAATCAGAGTTGTCGGCGATATTTTAAATGTGAAACGTATGAGGAATTGTACCGACGAGGTGGCGTGCGAAACGGGCGAAATCACCCCTGGGCCTAAATTCCGTACACGATTACCGACGACCATCGATACGTTAACGACGTTTGCGCAGCTTTTTCTACATGATAGAAAAGCTGCGCAAACGTCGTTAACGTATCGATGGTCGTCGGTAATCGTGTACGGAATTTAGGCCCTGGGGCGACAGCCTGTTTTGTTTACGAGGCTTTTGTCTCGCGCGAGTGGTAACGGCCATTCGTTACCAGCCACTCGTTACGTGAAAGCCTCGCCCCCGTGGGTAGGTGAGAAAGCACACCTCTTTCTCCTTCGCCCCGCGCCCCTCGTTCCCGCCTTTTCTTTCTTTGTCGCCCGCTCGTTCCGCCACCTCCTCCATCGCCTTTTTATCAGCGTCGCTCCGCTCGCGAGCGCGCCCGTGTAAGAAGCTGTAATAAAGTTAACTCGTACGGGAGGTTCTTCAGAGCGAGATGCGCCTCGAGTGCCGCGGTGCCGGCGCGAGTAATACCGTGCTACTTGTCTGTCATCGCGTTTTTGTGCACCGTGTCGCTTCTCTTTTCAGACGACGAACTCGCGCACGCGTCACGACGGTAAAGGGAGAATCGTACCGCGGTTTAAAAAAACCCCGGACTCGGACAAATCTCGCTAAAGCGCAATGCTTTTTCTTCCGCGTTACATTTTTAAACAGCCGGACTCGAGCTTCGGAATTCGCGTACCGGTTTTTTAATTTACAGATGGAAGCTTCAAGCTCGCAATCAATATTTCGGATTTTGCCGAAGTTGCGCAACGCTACTTTAAATGCAATATGTATAGACGCGAGTTCCCCTATTATGAAACAAGTTCCTAATATGAGATAGCGGGGTTTCTGTTAAATTAATAAGCATCATCTAGTGGTTACACCACAAATTTATTGCTCTTGAAGTGAAATCTGTTTAGTGGAAAATTCATTGTTAGATCGTATAATCGTCGCGAAAAAAGATTTGCGATTGAATTTGGACGTTGAAAACTTGCTATCTCATATTAGAAGCCTATCGTCTAACAGTGGACGACTTTCCTCTATAATTAGAACAGAAACGCCGAATTTAATTGCAATTGCAGAAAGGGAAAGGATTAACGATAAGACGAATTTGAGACTCTCCAGTCTTATACGATCGGGTTCGACGAATTCGACGCAGTATGCAAATATTGTGCACGATAGATGTAGTTGAGCCCCGCAAATATACGTATACGGGGGGGAAAAAAAGACAGTGTACCGGAAAAGCCGGCGGAATTTATTATAAATTTAACTGGCGCGGACTGCGCCTGCCGATACGTAATGCTCTTAGGACGCAGAGTCAATCTTTTTTTCATACCCTCCCCCACCGACTCTCTCGCGGCCAACTACACGCCCCTTCAATTTCCGCCTGTCCCCCTTTTTGCCCGGTCGGGATATCGTTGCCGCCGCCGAGCTTTAATCCAACCGGAGCCGCTGGAAATTCCAGTATTTATTAATTTCCGACCGACGGGAGCGACCGGCGCGATTACTCGACCGGGAAAGCACTTCCGATCAGCTGCTTACCAATCGCGCTTTACATTCGGCCATAACAATTGGAATTACATGGGATAAATCCACATTGCTTAAGAATCGTCCTTTACTAGAAATGTAATTTCCAACATTACTAATTTTACATCTTTCTTTTGTATAATTCGCGAAGGATACGATTACCATTATGATAACGTTTTTCAATCTCGCGGATTACAAATAACTAACGAATTAATAGAAAATAAAAGTAATTAATATAATAACATAAATATTATACCTAAATTAAATATCGAATTGGTTGAGACGCCCGCCTAGCGAGAGGGAGGTCCAGGTTCAAACCCTGGTCGAGGTGATATTTTTTTTCGCAATAAACTTAGAATAGAATATTTAGACACTACCACCCTGTCACGGCTCTGAGTCCTTTAAATTCTTTGAAATTTGTGTTTAACACATACGAGCCATACTAATTTATTAAATTAAATATGTTAAGTAATATATTGTTTATATATTTTGCTTGACCACTTTCTATAAATCGGGTTTCATATGTACCGCTTAACAATAAGCGATAAAAATGCGATACGAAATAAAATCAAAGGAGATTGGAAAATTGCAAAACGATCCGAAGCATGTACATAACGTGCAGATCGTATTGATTGATAAGAAAACGATATGGGTGCGAGGAAAGACGGAAAAGCGTTATCGAGGGAGACGGGAAACGGCCGCAACCGGTGGAAAAATAGCGTTGAGAAAATGGGAAAAGGTGTGCAGAAACGAACGTCAGCCACGCTCGCGTTTTATCTCGCGCGAGATACATCCCTCGCTTGTTTTACGAGAGCGTCCATCCGAAAACAAGATCGCCGTTCGCTTTTTACATGTCCCTCCCCCTCCCCCCCCACTCACCCTGCATTCATCCCTGTGTGCCACTGGACATGCCGTTAACGTAAAATCGAATGGGACACGGAAAATCGAGCCGTTCTATTTCGATAATTTTGAATTGTGAAAATAACGAAACAAAATGTCTGTATTTATGTATGAAAAATGTAATGGTTCAAGCTGCACCAGATTCATACAAAAGAGAAAAATATTTAAAGATATACATTTACAGTTAAATATGGAGGAATTTGAATAAATTAAACGCAATAACACGTGAGCAAAAATTCGTATTTTTAAATTATCTCATGAGAAAAAAACGTGAAAAAATGACGACCTTCCAGTGTCTCTAAAATAAATTTAAAAGATTTTGAGATCTATTTTAATGACAGTATGGTCAGATAATCTAGAAAGATATAGAATAAGAATTTTTGTTAACTTTCACACTTTTGCGCAGCTTAATTCGTTTACGTTTCTTAACATTGAACTTTTAGAAAGATTTATCGTGTAGTGCAATTGCGACAGTACATATATTATTTTTGTTTTCGTAAATGTCATCGCGCTGTACGATTCGTACGACCGATATAATTCCTCCGAGCTACGTATACCGAACAATCTGTCGCGTGGAAATATCGAGAACGAGGGACCGAATTACAGCTAAAACGAGATATCGCAAAAGAGAGGACAAGTCGCGAACAATTAAATCCCGTCCCCTGGAAATCGGAAAAGGCTTCCATTTGACTCCGTTCTCTGTTCGTGACTGACAAATTGCACGCGTCACGAAGCGTGCGAGCGAATGTACGAACCGGCGGGATACAACGGACGAATATCATCATCAAAATTAATGAGCTCATCTATTTGTTCCGATAAATCCGCGTGGGACATGAGTGCACACTCAGTTGGCGGAAAAGTTCAGTAGAATATCAGTAATGACTGGAAATGATAATCAACCAACCTGATTTAACACTAAATACACGATGAGCATATGGATCAGTTTCGATTGTTTTGAAGCGTAAAGTCATTTCTGGTTGCCCATTTGAAGATCCAATTTCCGTGAAGTATGTTTGCAAATTGATTATGTTAATTAGATAAGTTTCAAGCACGTTTGGCATACGGACTATTCCCGTTAATTTCCGGCAGTGCTGTTTCGCAAGAAAAAAAAATGTTTAAATGGTATCTAATGAAGTTAAGTAAAGTTTGATCAAATTTGTATAATATTATTATGTATATACGTATAATTTCTATTTGTTAGTATTTGCTTACAAGCAGGCCGTATCTGATGTTCATTTTTCAGATACTATTATCACATTTCATGCAAAAAGAATTCGTGATAAACCTCAGAGACCCCAAGATTCATCAAATATCTTTTATAATTATAGATAGGCAAATCACTTCAGACTTGAATAATGAATTACGAGATTTAACGATAAGTTTACGACATAGACGTAACACAGTGTTTACACACTTAACACATAATAACAGGCGGTCATGAAAAATCGGTAGTTGTTCGCGAAACAGTTTGGAGGATACGAATGGAGATCCACTGGCTGATAAACTGCAGGATTATGCACGCGCGGGAGACAAGAGGCGGTAGGAACATGTTACAAGTAGGCGATATATTATAAGGTGGGTTAGCTGAAAAGGAAAAAGCCGACAAGATAGAGAAAGAAGCGGCAAAGGCACAGGAGAGGAGGCGAATAGTGCGGTGGGTGAGCTTTGAAATATTTTATACTTTCCGGGCACGCTCCGGGGCCAATATGTCTGCCTGGGGCAACAAGCGACTGTATCACGTCTCCGCGATTTTGTATGGTTTTTGCATTCGATCTTTGCCGCGTCGTTTTACGCTTCCGCCACTGCAGGTGCGCACGCTTATAAGCAACGCTTGGCGCATCCTCGCGTCTAACAGTAAGTAGCTCGAAATAAGGTCGAGCTTTTTATATAATTTACCTCTAAATAATGTTATTTAATAAATATTAAAATCTGCAAGAAAATGGCGCAGGCAGCTGGCGCGTAAGAGCGTCGAGCATCTCAAGAAATGTTTTTCATAGCTTTCGAGTTTTGTAATACAATTTGAACTTGTACTTTCATCATCATGTACAGGCAATGTTTTAACGGCGAAACTGTGCCAATGCGTACAGATAAAAGTAACAAAAAGATATGAATATAGCCCATTAAATCTTTACTAAAAAGCTACAATAAAAGATCTACAGGTTTTAAACGATGTACATACAAGAGAACTTTTATGCACCGATAGTCGATATATATTTCATGACGAAGTATTGTACAATCGTACATTTGTCAAGCGCGTGACTTGACAAGAGAATCAAGTTATTAATATCCATTAACTGCATTCAACGATGACGTTACCCTGCATCATCTGGAAAATGCATGCCGACATGAAATACAGTCGATGAAGCATACGCGCACTGCGCTTAGTCATTATGGGTCAAGATCATGGAAATGATTCCATTGAGACGCGATCGAAACGTCCTTCGTGATTCATTAAGTGGCGCCTCGCTACTTAACTTTTCCTGCGAATAGGATCATGCAATTACGGTTTTCTCACGATCAGATATTTCACTTGGTTTTCAGAGTGAGTAATTTATACTTAAATTTATATTAAGTTCAAATTACTATATATAAATTTTTTTATCAAATATAAAGATATACTTAAATTTATACGGGGAAGGGAGGATTGAATGCTAAACGTATAATAGCATCTAAAAATGTTAAAAGGCAGCATTTTTAATATAATTACAAATTGTTTATCGATTTGAACATGTGAATTCACTGACGATAATAACTCCACGTGTAAGAAAACTGCGTTATTGCCGAAAAGAAACCGGCGCGCAGGACAAATATGGAAAGAAATGGTATATGGTACGAATTCACAATTTAATAAAAATTACAAGTATATAGACTATCTACATCCTGCCTTAAACTCGCATTGACCATTTGTTACTTAAATTTGTGTTAAAATCAAATGAGCAATGAATATTCTGTTACGCACATGTAACTGTGAAATAATGTTTTTTTATAGTACTCGCAAAAATTTTAAATAGCATTTCGATATTTGGAAATTTTAGGAGAAATTTCAGATGAATTGAAAGTTGAAGATAAAATAGTAATTATCAAATAGATATTTAACGTATTTCTATTAATCTCAAGTTGCAGAATGACGTTTTCGGGAACTCGATTGCGGGTCGATTTAACATACTGATAAAAGGCGCAGACAGAATTGAACGCGCGAATCATCGATGAACGTGGTTCATTGTGTCACGAAGTCCGACATGCGCGGCAAGTAAGGACATGTTTGAGATGTTGATAATCGATGAGTCACGATGGATTATTGTGTCCAAACGCGATTACGACGCACGCACGCACGAACGCACGCACGCACGCACGCACGCACGCACGCACGCACGCACGCACGCACGCACGCACGCACGCACGCACGCACGCACGCACGCACGCACGCACGCACGCACGCACGCACGCACGCACGCACGTTCGATCGACATCATCCGACGCGCCTTCAAAAAGAAATTGAACACTTCTCGCGACGGTATCGTAAATGTTTCGGCCTTTATGCGTCTCTGCCTTCATTTTCACTTATCATGCGCATCATCGAGCGCTATACCGGATCTCTTTATTAATACTGTCTCGCATGCTAATTAATTGCCGCCTGCTCATCCATTAAAACGGTCACGATAAAGAAGTCTTTGAAATCCTGCCAAGACTAATTTATCGACGGCTTCTTTTTAGAAAGTGTATATGTGAGAGTATTATTAGAAAATAGAATCTTCCTGCAGAAATTATGCTTGACAGTCTGCGGCGTGAAATAACAAGTTTTACTATCGGTTGGATAAAATAGATTTAGACACACTAAAAGACTCTGACGTAACATGGATCTAGGAACTTCTCATCAGTCCCATATTTCAGATATTGTCATTCTATTGCGAAAAAGCTTTGATCGTGTCTCGGGAAATAAATTTATAAATTCATATAGAACACCTTCACGCGCGATAATATTATTTACATACATTGCATAATACTTTAATCTGCGTTTTCTTTAAAGATACCGGATTTAAATAATATATATACGGTATTTTGAAGCTAGTCGAGTTTATTCGATGCAGCAGTTGTCACGCTTGATATTTATAAGCATTCGTTCATAAACATCATCTGGAATCTCATGATAAACATCTGTCGGCTGGCTGGACCTAAAACCGTACGGAAATAGAACTTTTCAGCAGCGAAAGATACGATCAATCCAGGAGAATAAATTTTTCACAGCCTGCGGCACGCCTTAATTTCACTTTCGTTCTCGGAAGTGGAAGACGGAAAATAAACTATGGACTTTCGCGTTTCCTAGACTTTTAACTGCTCGCAGATCGCGGTCTCATAAATTTTAATCGCGCAAACGTCTCTCATCTGTTTTTAGAAAATTAGACTATCCGGCGCTCTCGCGCCGAGGATTCCTTTATTTTCCATAATGTCAAACCCAATATTTTTCTTTTATTAGCTCGACTTCGTAGCTGCTTTCTCTCGGGCATGCTGAATAGAACATTGATAACATGAATAAAAGCAGCGGATGCAAATTGTTCCGCGAACATTTTTCTCAAAAGAAATTTTCAATTTGCAACGTTATTTAAAATACGTTTCTCACCTAATGTGATATCATTAAATGTATCTTTGTTTCTACAATGTATTTATGCGGAATGGAGAAACTAGTTTTTTTTTCTGCACAGCTTGCGCGAAAATATTTCCAATTCAATGATACAATCGAATCTATTAAACAAAAATATCTCGCAATGACGAAAAACAACTTATTAACTTCAGAATTTAGTTTCTACATTATGCTACTTTCTCTCTGCATACATTCGTCATAATATTTACGTTTATCTACGATCGTTTCGTAATTCGTTGCAAGAACACAGTGCATGATTTTCTATTAATCGTAACATTTCGAGGTTGGGCGAATGTCGAGTCAGAATTATTCTTTTCACGAATGGAACACGAGTAGCTCGATGCTGCTTGAAGAAAAATCCGATAAACATTATTCGTTTGCTACAAATACTAAATTCGATGTTACCGCTATAACTTTAATAACGTATGTTGTGAATCACAGAGACAAACGCGACGAGATCTCGAGTGAGAGATTACCATAAGCACATCGCGAAAGAGAAAACAATGGTTTCCTTGACTCACCGTGATCTCTTTCGATACAAAGAAATAAAGGGTCCGTTTATAAAACTATATCTATATCTATATCTATATCTATAAGAAATGTTTTTCAAGGAATAAATCCGCGCGCGAAATCGCACAATAAAACGCATTTATCCTTGCCTCGAGATAAATTTGTGGAAATTGGATTTGAACGCCGCGCACGATTTCCATCCGCTTTAGGAAACGCGTTTAATTTTGCAGCTTTTTGCACGACAGAGAGAGAGAGAGAGAGGGGGGGGGGGAGCGTGCGTGGCCGACAAGTAAAAATGGGGAACACGATTCTCCACCGGTATTATACATCGCGCTGAAGATTATTTCCGCGAATCCCGTAATCTCGCACCGCTGTAAAACAAACGAAAACCACCCGAGTTACGATAAAATTTCTAGTCGCGAGCGGATTAGGTTGATACAAAAATCATGTCGCGCGTCGCGCCGCGGATGGCATCCCCCGTTCGATTCGTTTTCGCGGGCCCGATTCAATCTGTCATCGGAACAAAAATTGGCCATCTTTATGGTTGCCTATCGCAGCCGATTGCTGCCCGCGGCGAGCAGTCCGAATGCTCGCACATCCGCGAATCGGTCTATCGAAACACGCGATCGTAAATCAGCCGGCGACTGCACGATGCCAATTTATCTGTTTCTGCTGTCCGTATTGCAATGCCTTGCCGCAACATTTATTCACTCGGCGACTAATATGAATGACGTGTATTACGATATTCACTCATTGTTGCGCCTTTTCTATCCATAAACTAGACAGTGATACGGATCGACCGGTGAATTTCTTAATTATAGTAGTAAACTGTAATCCACAAAATTATTTTCCTCGGTGCCGATTGAATGATCAAAACCTCTATTTCTCAATGGAGAAATAAAAGATAAACCTAAAATTTATATTTATTTCACTGTCACAGGCAGGCTAGGCTAACCTTGAGCTAAGCAAAAATATACAGTGTACGTATATTTACATAAAACATGAAAACATTATTTGCAATTGAAAAGATTTCTTAAAAATTCACATATTTTATCAATTAAAATGTCACATATGTATTATGCGTTTATATTCTTTCAAGCAGGAGAGTCCACGCCTAAAAGTATATAAGATATTGCAGTAAACATCTTGGAAACAATTTTCATTAAATACTTTTTACATTCTTCGTGTAATTTAATAAACGGCCAACAAAGAATCTAGTTTTGTTTTGCGCGATCTTTTGAACCGCACAGTGCAGGCATTCGCGAACTATCCCAACCGGCAACAGATCCCTTCGAGGAGAACTTACGAGAGCGATCCATAAGAACGTGGCGGAAGGCGGCCCGAAAAATTCTCATTTCTACATCGCCGCGCAATCGCGTTGATCGACGAGCGCCCGTTAAATATTGACGAGGTAGACGGTAGATGCAAAAAGTAGCGGTTTCCGCGGGAAACGGTACGGGGTGGATACAAATGAGGCTGCGGGGATGAGCAGCGTTATCTCGCATCCTGCGGGAGCTATTCGTCCCGGGGCCGCCCCTTTCTCCATCCTGTGCCACCGGTCCCCTCCTACTATCGCCATCCTCCCGCAACCCCTTTCGCGGCCCCCTTGCATCCGCTTCTGATAAGCGAAGCGCAGAACCCCGAAGCGGACCGATTCTTCCGATAGCAACTCGCCGAGATCGTAATTGTCACGATCTTCTGAACCTCTTGATCAAACGAGCGCGAAAAGTGCTAAGGAAAGAAACGAAAAAACACGAATGACTTTCGCACCGGGGACGCAGCGTGAATAAGGAACTTTTTAATATATCACGCAAGAGTAAACGCAAACTAAAATCTTGCGTTAATTCGTTCTTATTACGACGAGGCAAAGTGGTAGCGTCGTTCTTGTCGTTTTATTATTCTTAATCAAAACCGTTGGTGCTAGATTAAATTTTCTTTGCGTTTGCGGGACGGCGCCGCGGGTTATGAAGTCCTGAAAGAAACGGGGACGAAAGACGCGATGATAATAATCGCCGCATTTCAAAAGAAGACAGTAGACTAATTATGCTCAAAGACACTTTATTAACTCGTCCACGAGACGCGGATGATTCATCTGAATTCTTAGCGGTTTTCGTGGCGATGTCGAGAGAATTTTGTAAGTAAAAAAGACGCTACACTTTCGCGCGAATTATTCTTATTACATAAGAGCTACCTAGTCCACTATACTTTTTACTAATGGCAAATCATAAAATTTACTTGTATTTTTATCATTCGAACACGCAGCTCAATTTTCGATACACGAATTTTGTAATCGGACTGATATATCTGTAATCAAATTGGAAATATATCCTGTTATTAAAAACTTTGTCTTGCCGTCTCTGGGGAATAAATAGATAGTAACAGTTCTAAGGGATGCGAGAATACAGCGCAAGATTACGGGATTGCGGCATGTCGGGCCATACGTCGGCTTTACTACTGCGGAGGTGAGCAACTGGCGGTTCTCTTGTCAGGAAGGGGAAGTGAAAAATCCCCAGATTCCCTCAGGAATCGTCGAGGTATCCTTATAAAACTGGCAGATTAGAGTAAGACGTGACGAGAGCGCAGAATCCGCCCTGAGTATTAAGAATCTCGACGATGCGAGCGGGGCGCATTGCACAGTTACGTCTGGAGGTAAAAATTTGATTAATATGTACTGGTCAGTCGTATGTCACAATTACTTAGTTGTTTACTCAATTTTGTACACGCTAGAAAAGAACTCGATCATATTCAATCTCTGCATAACATTTCCGTTATAAATACAATAAAAGCATCGACCCAAGCCAACGATTTAATACTTTAAACACGTGATAACTGCTAGTGGGTCAGATTGCAAACTGTCGTGCATTTTTCAAGTATTTCCGAACTTGTCGATACAAAAGCTATTTATGCCCGTTAAATAAATAATTAATCGATAACGACGGCGACTACGACGGTAATGCTTAACGATTATGATTTTATGAGCATTAAACTTTAACCGATTGGAAACGTTACTGTACAAACTGCAAATAATGGAGAAAAAAATGTAATTTACGACTGGCTCCTTTAAAATTGCGCATAACAAATTAAACGAAATTCTCGGTTTGATGAAGAGCCTGGGAATCTCGTGTGTGACTTGACGCAATAGAATTTTTTTTTCTGAAAAAGAATAGGATCGATTGCTTTCGCTTGAATGCGAACTAAGGGAAACGGGAAACGAATACTGGCCATTGCAAAGGTTAAAAACAAATTACTCGATCGACATTACGGTCAACAGAATTACATTTATCAATATAAATTGTCCAATTCACTGATTCAATTTACTGCTTCAACTGCCTCGCCTCTAAAAAGAAGTATCAGGCGCTCGGGATGAAGACAAAGCTGATAAAAAACATCTGTTGCAGCGTGAAATTTACTCTCGGAGTGGCAAATAATATTTTCCGAAAGATGTGGAATCGAGTGTAATTCATGTAAAGCGTTTATAATACGCCATCGCAATCGACGTTAAAAGGAAATGCATCTAACAATCTAATTTCTGTCAGTTATTCAAATTTGACGCTTATTATTATCAGTATTGTAATATATTCAATAACGTTATTTATGATCTATAACGTTATAATACATATAATTGAAACCATCACGTACGACACGTTAGCCGCGACATATATAGATTCATGCACATCCACGACAATTTGTCCGCCGTCCTTATCGCCCGATATCATTATTCATCGCTTGACTAAATACATTCCGTACTTAACATAGTAATAAATCACCAGTCACGTAAGGCGAATCGTCGCCGCGAGCGCGGAAAAAGAGAACGCTGCCGAATAAAAAAGCTGCTGAATATTCGCGCGAGGTACCTCGCTCGGGAAAGGATCCCCCAGAGAGAATATTGCAGCGCGGATCGTCAGTGAATAAGACAAGCGAAAGGACAGGGACGTACAAATGGTTGCGAAATCCCCGCGAGAGTCGTGGGGTCCATTAGCGCTGAAATTAACTTCATGAAACTCACCCTTCCCGCTGAAGAAGTCAGCGCGACTGCACGTCGCGCATAGCGCGGCGAAGATCACCAGTAACGACCTGAAAACAATTATATTTCTCTCATCATTAATCACAGTAGTTTCTTGTAGCTTCGTGGTTTCATAAATGTCCGATACAAGTTAATTGAGTAATGTAGCGTGGGGATAGAAAGAAAGAAACGACACTGCGCATTTGACAATCGAGAGATAAAACTCTAGATAAACAGCAATTCAATAAACGAATTGTCTGTTAGAGAAAAAGCATTAAGTATTTTATGTCAAGTTGGTGTGTCAAGCAATTCTGTGTGAATTTAAAAAACTGGCCATGAATAATATGATGCAAAAATATTGCATATACATGATTCACGACGTGATAATACGTGATAATAAAATTGAAATAATGAAATAATGAGGGACAGTATATGTATTATAATTATTTAGAGAACTTAAGTACAGCTGCGTATTTACTGAAACTTGGACGTTTGTTCACAATTTGTTAAAGTTGCAATAAACATTCGTACTAAGCATTGTTGGTAACAAATACGGGAAGACGCACATTGTTGCGTGATAAGGCACACATCGCAGGAACATACCGTTCATTATCAAAAACAGACGAGCGTTCTCTACAGCCGTTTCGTTATTTCGGCATTATTGTCGTGGGGGTAAAGTGGCAACTAATACTAATTAAATAGGGATGGCAAACGGAATGTCGAGAACGGTTGGAGAGAGGATAGCTGAAATGAAGGCGGAAGGTGATAGTCTTTTAAAGGATAAAGCCGGTGCTAGAAAAGCTACGTGATCCCATGGAAGAAAGGCAATGAAATTAGCGCTAGAGCGATTCGAAATAACAGCGTTTGCTCTCAAGTAGGGACAATAGGGATGCACTTGCTGCGCCATAACCAGGTTACGCGATACGCTGGATCAAGAGAAGTGGCCTTCAGTATTATGCCAAGCTTCACTTTGACACCCTCGCCTCGTCCTTTTGTAAGGAACGAAGCACGTGATCACGACTTTGTTGCGATGAGTTTATAGTCTTGCAGAACACGATAGCACTGTAGTTTAATATAACTTCACCCGTTTGCGCATCACCTTTAATTTAATGTAACGTAAACTTTCAGTCGTTTCATTTATTTTGAGGAGTTCAATGAGAAAAATTTTTGTTTTGTTTTATCCCCTTAGTAGTTACGTCACATCTACCATCGTAAATCGTTTGTTACATATTCTTATTAGTACGTTTACTCTAATAGTTAAATATATGAAAAGTTAGCCAAAGAAAAGATTAATATTTCCAACAATTTGTGAATCCATCCATGCGTTAAAATTGATGATAACTTTTTGTCCTTTAATTTTATATTAATGACTGCGTAATTCTCTGTAGATATTTAACTTGCGAATCCATCCATGTATTAAATCGAATTTATCTCTTCTTTTTACTGAGGTATGGTCCAATAAGGACCGAAACGCATATATACATTTATAATTAAAATTATTTTATCGGACACTCTTATTCAGGCTCTGAGCTCTTTTTTATTACTCGATTAATATTTTCTTTGATCTTGTAATTCGTGATATTTTCCAGTCATTTTTCATGCTATTACGGCATAAAATAGTACGCGTTTATTCAAGCATTTTTATACGCTATTCAATGCACCGCACCTCTGCGTGACTCGTAGAAACGCAGATCATGACTCGCTTGTCTACGCGCGATAAATCTCGATCAGTCTATCTCTCTTTCACTCTCTCTTTCCCAGCATTATTTCTCGGCTAGACTAAGGTCAGTGGAACACGAGGAACTCGGTAAGTGTGACAAGCATTTGCATCTTGGCTTGCACAACAGCCGACGCGCACGTGGGCGTAGTCAGTCCGACGATCGTGATTCACGATCGAGAATTCCCGACTTGCGCAACAATCGCGAACGCGAGGACGGCCGTGCCCGTCGATTTCGATTTCCATTTAACAAGGCCGTCGACCCCGCCTCCTCTCCCTTTCGCATTCAACAGGCATATGTTGACAAACGATTAAATTATCGACGCGGCCCAAGTAATCGACCAACTCGCATTCTGCATAATGTATGAACATGAAAGAGCGAAGCTATATTATTGATCGTTATTCTAATATTTAGGAGCGTTAATTTCTACAATCAACGATAGAAACTTTCCAAAAATGTTGCAAATTTTGACTGGTGATAATATTATATCACTTTGCTGCCAACAGATGAGGTACCTTTTGAATAAAACATTAATTAATTTAGGTACAAAATAAACGACAACAAAAATTGCATATCGCATGAAACACTTGTGGCTAAATATTTATCATTTTAATATATTGTAAATTGATAATATAAACAACTGTATACATTGGATAAATTCCTGTCGATAAATCTAATGTTTATGAGGAAAATTCAGGAAATTGTGGATTAAATGTTATTCTTATATGTAAAAGGTGGAGTTTCAATCAAACTGCTATAAAAATTATCGGCCTTTCAAATACTTGCGTCGAGGAACAAGTCGACATAACAATACTCCGCAGCTAAGTCGTTAGAAAAACGTGTCACGATTATCCCGAGATCTCGATTACTTTTCGCAAGATCATTAAATATTTTTACAGCCTCATACAAATTTCATGAGAGCCCACTGCTTTTATAGAAGTTTAAGAGGTTACGCCGAGTTTCGTTCAAGTTTATGACGTTTTATAAGGTCTCGTGAATTTTCCGAGGTTTCGTAGAAAGTCAGGATTTCGCGGCGCGCAAAACTTTTCACAGTCCGTAAATATTGCATGTCTTCGCTAAGCCCCGTCCCGATAAATACACCGTACATTAAGTATTGAGGGTTCCGAGGATAATTCCGACGCAAGAAAATATATCTCAAATCGTTGCAAGATATATTAAAAACTAACCGGCAAAATGATTTTATTGCACTTTATAAATCTCTCGTGTGTCTGACACTCATTACACGTCGATTTTACGCAAGACTGACTAGAAGCATTGCTATTCATGAATGTAATCGTAACGCTAAAGAACGTCGAACACAGTCAAACACAATTGAAACAGAAATCCTATTTTTAGCGACAGATTCATGTACTTAATTGCGAGGACGATCATCGTTCTACTAATTTCTAAATGTTACGGAAAGATAGTGACTATTGGCATTTCCTAGAAAAAATCAAAACTTTATAAAAATTATTATAAAATGTTACTTATTTGTAAGATATTCATTAAAATAGCCGTCGAGTAATTTTAATATAAATTTTTATCTTTACCGTCGTATCGCTGCAAATGTATTATGGCTGCGTTAATTATCAGCACCAATTTTTTTCTTAAAAGAAAATATAAGATATACATTATCGGTCTGATACTTGCAAGTTTTTTTTTAAAACTTTCTGTAATTATTAATTTATATATATTTTGCAACACGTATCTAAAGTATGTAAAGTATCAATATGTATCTGTAACAAGTAGATAAAAGAAACTTCTTTCTCCCCTGCACATTATGAAACATATACATATTAAAAATACAATAATTATCGCTAAACGATTAAGGCTGACGTACGTGAGCATTTCTGACCATTTTCGTAACCTCGTGTTTTATTTCCTTTGATAAGAGAGTATCAGTACTCATGCGTGACACCGCCGCAAGAAGAACTCCTTATAGGAAAAAGCGGAATAAATCTCAATGCGGATGGAAAGTGGCCGTAAAAGAAGGAGCGGAAGAGAACCGCAGAGCGATTGCGTCGAGATAATAATCGCGGTCGCTCGTGTGAATAATATATGACGTGGCATATATATTTATAAGCGTATAAATAAAATTTATTTCGAGATTTGGCAATTTTGAAAGAGACAGAGAGATTGCGGTACTAAGTTTTTATAAGCCGCGCAAATGCATGAGATTTGCATTTGTAATTTGATAAAACTTGTGACGAAATGTGGCACTGGTGTAATTTAATTACGATTATATAAATGTAAAACTTAATATAGACTTGGAATTAATATAGACACGATATTAAATTACAGATATAAAACTTAATTTTGGAAATGTAAATTTTATTTTCGCATTTTACCAAGATCTTTGCCGCTAACAAACTCAAATTTTGCGCTGTTATTATTCTTAATAATAGCGCGTTGATGAAGGAAACGGGGGACGGGGGTAATGTAACTTTCGTAAACGTTAGAGCAACGCGAGCATCGTTTGCAAAAGCTATCGCTGCAGCAGCACAAGTAAGCCTCTTCGTAACAACGGGACGATTCGCGAAATGAGAATGTGGAGGTCCTATCGTCGACGATAATGACAACGAATGACGACACTCCATTAACCTAGTGGCCCGAGTGGCGATATAAAGGGGAATTAAAAGAACCGAGTTTGGTCCAATGGAAGCTTCGGAACACGTGTACCGGGTGACGGTGGAATAATTAAGCTAGACGACGACAACGACGACGTCGTCAAGGAGGTCGTTAATGAAGCGATGTGCCGAGGACTCTTGCAAGTCGACGAAATTCTCGAAGGAAACTCTGAAAGAACAGATGACACCGGCGCGACGTATATGCAGGGGAAGAAGTGCTGCTAATGAGTTAACCTTGCCTTAGGGCCTGTTTGTACGCGCGCGCGATGAGGGAGTAGATTGATTTATAAAGATAGTCGAGTTTCCATCGAAAATTTGAACGTAGAATTTATGCTCTTTTTTCGCGTTTTCCCTTTTACCATAATTCATACTACAATTTGTATTATCTATGGAAGAATTATATATTTTATGTACGAATTAATTCGCAAGCTGCATGTTTCAACATTGTCAGAAATTGAAATGTAGAATTTCAAAAGGTGTCGGCCTTTTATTCATGGTTTCGTATTTAGTAATACGACGAAATCGTATAAGGAACTTCGTATTTGGCTTAAAAATAACCGTAGTGAGGTATTAGAATAGTTTAGATGCAGAAAAAGTAGATGCAATTTTCAAAATGGATTTATTTCCGACAATGATAGATCGGCCTATAACTGGTTTATAAACTGCTACGAGACGCGCGCCGAGTTAATATAAGATACAGAGAATTTCTGTAAAAGATACGTGCAATTCGAAAAGAAAATATATGAATCATAATAAGCCGCGCGTAGCAATCTCGAGAAATAATTTGAAAGCGCTCGGGAACACGTTTGTCCAGAAATTGACGGTATACCAGAAATATTCGTGAAGAAGAAACGTATCTTAATCTCGTTTATAACCCCAGCACTTCTGTTGCGTCAACATAATTTACGATGAAAAATTGCATGGCGCGGAAAAGAAAGCGGCGTATACTAAAATCCGTGTCGATCATTAATTTTCTGAGAAACCGCCATGACGCGTGAATACCACACACAAACTTCATCCGGGAATATATTTATGTCCTATCACCGCATACACTTCATGTAGTGCATACAGCGATAATGAATCTACAAAAAATATTACGAAGCACAGAAAATTAACTGTAAATTTAAAATGAATCTTAAAGCTTGCGCGGTACGTTGTTATATATATACATATATTTTTTCTTTTTGAGTACATTGTGACTAATAATTTTGAGGGAGTAATTTCGTGAATGCGCGAACACACATAAGCTCTACGGTACGTTGCCTGTATGAAAATTCCAAACAAAACAGAAGGCGACGTTTCTTTGATGTCGCGCGCGCTAAAAATAAAGGAAGGTCTCGATAATAAGGTCCCGATAATAAATCTCGCCTTTCCGCTTACATCAGAGTCATTATAATTTTGGAGTTCTGGGCCTTATTAATTAATATTAATCGAAACACATGCAATGGAAATAATAAAATTCAATATATTATTATTTATATTCATGAATACATGATTATATAATACAATGCATATATCACTCAAAATATAATGAGCACATTTTTAATTTAACGTGGAAAAATTTTACGGTTGAAAAATACACGATAATTGAAAAGACACTCATCAAAGTAATAATTGCGGCCTTTTTATTTCGTATAAATTATGAAGAAAAAGGAACCATATAATATTAACATTTATCAGTGCATAATATGTAGAATAAGAAATGTATACGATGTATCCGCGGCTAAGAAGATTCGGGTGATTAATTTTTACTTTTCAGTCTAACCTGAAAATTCTGCTCCACATTTAATTGTAACAACGATATTAATCTTTAACGAAGGGCTACAATCGTGCTATTAAAAAATTACCCCAAAATACACTTGTATTCCTTCAATATTCAATTGCCTTCAGGCATCAGTGCTTGTCGCTCTGTGAAACCAAAAGCAGAGTGCATGTATAATACTAATTGTACAATCTCTCTGCTTCTGAACAGAGAAATGGACCATGTACATTGCCGCATAAACAACAACCCAAGTTTACTTTTATCAGCGAAATAATTATAATATTCATTCTCTTTAAATAAAACCCTCTGTGAACTTATGTTCGATTTAATAACAATACGTGTATGATTGCGTTCTTTCGCAAGAGGAAATGTATAACGTTTTTCATCTTCATATACGCAAGCAAATTATATCTTTTCGCAACGCATTGCTACGTACTTAATACACAACGCGCGCAACTATAAGAGGTAATTAGAGGCGTCTGGAAGCTTCAAAGAAACGAAAGTGCATTCGTGTTTCATCGCGGATTTGCGATCGCTTGCGAGGCCACGGAATCTCGCAAAATCCCACCGGAGCAGTTGAATTACGCAGAATAAAGAGACGAATTTATTTTCCCGTTATTGAACGACGAACGAGTCGAGGAGCGAGCCGGGAGCGTAACCCGCTTCCGCAAGGAATTCCATTCCTGAAACATTCTATTTATTCGTTTCTCCAAACGTGATCTCGAATACGGTTAGCTCTGCTGATGACATTGGCATAGTTCTCATTACATTAACAACTATGATTACCTTAAGTGAGTAGAATGAAAAGGTTGCTTTAATAATGTGTTATATATATATATACATATATATAGAGTAGGAAAGCTGGAAATCCCAATTGTTCCACGCGACAATTATAATGTTCGTAAGAGTTCAACTTAATTGCTGCACCTACACGCCGGCGAAAAGGAAACGGCAACTTCGGCAACAATTCGCAATGATTACTTTTTGAAAAATCTATTTTCCGATTCTCTCTGGTGTCTCAACATTTTGATGAAATTGCCGTAATTCAACTTGGAATTCTCCGCGTCTTTTTGGCGACGCGTTACGATGAAAGTCTCCGGGGGAAAGTAATTAATTCGGGCAAAAGCGAGTTAAAGTCACGTCGTCGGTAAAGAGGCAGAAAGGAATACGAGGAAACGCTCGTATGTTTGCTCGAAGACGTGTATTTTCAAGCTTCGTTCCCGCTCCCCCCCTCTCTCGCTTCGAGAAAGGACGAGGTAAACTGCTAACGCTGTAAACGGGTCTGGACTTCGTTTCTAAGGAAATCCTTTCAGCGTAGACACGAATGAAATATAAATTGTCAATGGACATAACGACGTAAACGCTTATAGAGCGTGCTTAAAGAGGTGTGCTTTAAAATCATCACCATTCCTTTCAACCTCTTTGTCCGATTAGATATTGATCTTTTTTAACGAAATCTGATTGCAGTAAGATTCAAGTAAAGGTTTTACAATTTTATTAATTATTTTTAAATTCAATTTCTTATTTCTTCTCAAATGTCTGTAACTAAAAATCTAGCGGTATTAATTTTATGTTAAGCTCGTAAATCGCCGGAAAAGAATTTAAAAACGTATCGCCAGTTCCTATACGCGAAATTGAGGCCAATTTATATTTAGATTGATTTATATGAAGATCCATGCCAATTTAGCACCGGAATTCTCAGCTGCCGTGTCACAGAAAAACCTTAGATAACGAGTTTAAGCAAATAATGATCTTGCAGACTACTTTTAGGATTACCTAAAAATATATGTGATGCGTTTAAATACCTCTTACGCAGTTCACTGAATTCTCCTCAAAAGAAAGCTAATAATATATTAAGAATAATTGTCTGTTCTAACTTGGAATAATTATAAATTATTAGTATCGGTTTCGCACGTAATCTTATTACCGGTTGAAAATTACGCGTATATAAACAGTCATAAAAAGTAAATATTACTCTAATTCCCTCGGACAGCGATAAAATTCAATCCTGCTTACAATATCCATTTATTAAAGCGAAATCGTAATTCTAAGAATCGTAAGAAATTTGTCTCCGCGGCATCGCGCCGACCGCAATAATCGTCGAGACATCTGTTTGATGTTCGTTTCTTCTGAATTTTGCCTTCCAGAAATTGCTTTTGCAAAAAATACGCAAATGCGATGAAATAAATAACCGCGATGTCTTGGTACGCGAACACGCACGCTGCTCTAGATGTAACTGCGCTTCAGTCAATAAACCGATAATACAGCTTTATTATGACATCGTCGACACATTATGTTCGCGAAGGAATTGCGACAGGCACCCATTTATCGCGATCGCGGTCATGCGAGCTCGCAGGTGGCCCGTGAAACCGTTTCACACCTCGCGAGACAAATAATTCGAGGGACCTGCGAAATCGTTGATCGAACAATGGCAGTAGACAATTTCCACCTACTATCAGCACGATAAAAGTCACTCGGTGTATTATCACTGACAACAGTTATAAGTATAGCACTGAGTCATTTAATGCTATACTTACAACTGTGAATCAGTGTATATTCGCTGTTTTCAATGATAATACACTGATTGACTTTTAGAAAGTGTGAGTGATAAAAATTCAAACAATTGAATGTAGTAGAAAATAGATTTACTTATAAAGGATCGCGTTAAAAATTTCACGTTTCACACAAAGTTGCATAATCAAATATGAATTAAAGCCAAAGAGCGTGAGCAATGCTGTGTCTCGTTCTTAATAAATTAAGATTTTATCAACCAATTTATTAAAGCGAAGAATTAGAAGTGAAAAGTTTATCCATGATAAATTAAGATTTGCCATCAAGTAATACCCAGACAGCACACGACGTCCAATGGACGTCCATTTTTTGTTCTTATTTAGTCCAAACGTCCATGGACCTAATATGGACGTTTTAAGAACGTACATTATTGGATGTACAAAATATGTTAATTTTGGTACGTTTTAAAGATGTCCATTTCATGTATTTATAAGAAACATGCGTTTGGCGGCTCACATATGCCTTTATTTATATGTTGCGACGTTATATCTATTCACGGATCGTACCAATATAATATAGTATAACAAATTATAACAATTATAATTACTATATAATACTTATTACATTCATTATAATTACTATTATATATTATATTGACAATTATAATTTTTCTAATGTTATTTTATTTCATATTGCAAGACTTTAAGCAGATAGCACGTATAGAAAGTT
>NW_011967216.1:1386629-1398628 GCF_000949405.1 Vollenhovia emeryi | reverse complement strand
TTTTCATTAAAAAATTTATTTTCAGTGAAATTCTGCAAATTTCATAATATACAACATTTATAAAATTTTTTCACTAATTTTTAGTAATATTAATCAATTTTCATCTAATTCCACAGTATTTCGTTGAATTTCATAACGAAACTTATGATTTATTTTGAAATGGTTTCAACAAGTTTCCAATAACTTTCATTTCACTTTTCATCAATTTCATTACATTTTCAGCAAAATTTTTCCATTAGGGTATCCCTGATAATATCAAAATACATCAGAAGTTTCGTTATGAAATTCAATGAAATACTGTGAAATTAGATGAAAGTTAATTAATATTACTAAAAATTAGTGAAAAAATTTTTGAAATGTTGTATATTATGAAATTTGCAGAATTTCACTGAAAATAAATTTTTTAATGAAAAATTGCTGAAATGATAATGAAATTGGGCCAATCGCAAGAGATTTTCAACCAAATTTCAGCAAATTTCATTACGTTTTCAGCAAAATTTTTCCATCACGGTATTTATTAATAAACATCCTTTTCACGTCCTAAAAACATCCAGTTTTGGTCCGGCGGGGCCTTAAATCAGACGTTTTTAGGACATCCATAAAAGTAACATTGGACGTTTTTAAAACGTCCTAAAGATGTTCATGGATCTAAAATGGACGTTTTAAATACTTACGTAACGTCCAATATGTACGTTTTTAATACGTCTTTAAAACGTTTTTGTGCTGTTTGGGTATACATTTGTACACATCAATTAAATTGAGGCAAAACTTCTCGGTAATTTAAGTAACAACGATTTCCGTTTCAAACCACTTTCTTGATTGAACGGAGTCATTTTAGGCAATACTAATGAGTCCGCAGAATGATACGCAAAATCAAGGTTGGAAAAGTTACTTTATGAAAGTATCTAGATACAGCTTTTCTCGCTAAAAATGTATCTGGTTACAGTTACTCAAAAAGTAACGAATCGTTACTTTGCAGTGACATTTTTACAATAACAATAAAAATATCAAATCTGCATTTGAATTGTAAAGTGTCGATGAAGGCGTTTACGCAAACGCAAAGCCTGATGCGATCTGTGGAGGTTCAAAAAATATATAAAGTAACTATTAATGTAACTAATTAAATTATAATAGTTACTAGTTATCGAAAAAATGTAACTGAGTTTAGTTACTGTTACAAACGGGGAGAAAGTAACGAAGTTAAGTTAGAGTTATCAAATAAAAAAAAGTAACTGTAACTGTAACTTTGTTACAAGTAACGAGTTATTACTCTCCGACCCTGCGCAAAATGTATAGTAACAGTCACTGAACAAAGTAATTTGAAATAGATACGGAATTTCAGATTTAGTAGGCGGGGTAACGAACTCTCAAGGTTTTTGTTTGTTTTTCTCGCCGCGCGGTATTGTGCGACGTACTACGTGCCATTGTGTACGCGAAGGTCACCACGCTATCATTCGCTCACCGAGCCTCGAGCCGGCCGGTAGCGTCGTGAGTTGCTCCGTGTGTCGTATTACTTTCGCGTCATCAGTTTCCAAAACGCGATCGCGATGAGTGTGAGAATAAAATACTATTAATTCGTACACGTTTATCAGAAACATTCATCGATCAATAATTCGATTTTTACAATTTGTAATAAGAAACTATTTGCAAGTTTGAAGCGACGGCTTCCTATCAATGTATATTTCACGAGACTAACTTGTCTAAAATATGAATCAAAATCTTCGGTACTTTAACGATCTCGTTTACGCATCGCGCTGTAAATTACCTGTCGATTTCAATGTAATCTGGTTTTCATTTTCGGGAAAGAGAGAGAAAATTGTCGGTGTACGGCTTTCGGTTTGCATTGTTTGCTGTAATTCGTTCTGTCGTATTTCGCAGCTCGTACAGGCAGGAAGAAGAGCTTATCGCGCGTCGTTACGTTATACCTCGAACTGTGATCGAAAATTCTCTCAGTTAACTGTTACAATTAACAATAAACCATTCATCGCAGTGGATGTTTCGCTCGCGTAAGGATAGGCTTGATTGACAGTAAGAGTTGTAAAATTTCGTTGCGGGCTAATAACTGCTTCTTTATCGCAAATGCTTGGATTCCGATGCTCGCGTTTTATATTACCGGTTTAACAGTCTATCCATTATTTCCGAATCAAGAATGCAAGATAACACGAATTGTCGGTTTGAATAATTTGCGTGACCAAAAATCACACAACGTATGTTAACAATAGTTTGTGGATTTCGCGGCATTTCACGTTGTGTACGGGAATGCCAGGCGAAATTTTGCGCGATCGTAATTAATCATTTTCGCGAGTGAATATTGTGCGTGAGTGCAACGAGGAAATCTGAGAGGACGAGGAGGTCCGGGAGGCATCGGGCAACGGCGGAGCAACCCATGAGGTAAGTGTTTTATATTTTGTATATTATTTGTGCTACTCGCGAAATTAAGTATCCGCTCCCTGTTCAGTTAATTTCAAATGATTCGAATAAGAGTTACAGACAAAACACAGATGCATTGAAACTTTGCGTTTGCATTTAGAAGAAAAACTTTTTTCGTGTATTCCTTAATTGTTTTATTAAATATCTGTTTAAAAAGAAATAAAAAAATTTAATAAAACAATTTTAAACAATTATTCTCTAATAATCGTATGTATTGTATTTTACAGTTCAACATAGTTTACGGCGTAGACTACAACTCCGTTGTGACGCATCGTATCGGTGAGTGATAAATTATCTTTTATCTTAAATTGACGCAATGGATCTATATAAAATTGCATTAGTTCTACATGATGTAAAATATTGGAATACAACATGTACACGATGTAAACGTTGGATTTTAAAAACACACAGTTTCGCAAAGACACATGAGTTTTCATAGATCCATGGCTTGAAAATGGACGGATTAGAATAAATTAGAATAAAGACTACATGTAAAAAATTAATTACATGTAAAAATAAAATATACTTTAGGGAAAAATTGTTAATGTCTATTAGTTGGTGAGAGGCGTTACTTTACTTTCCTTCATATTGAAATTTTTCTACGTGATCTCATTATAATCTTCTAAGATTACGCATTATATAGAAATTGGTGCGGAAAAACAGAAATTTAGAGAATCTGTTGTTACGTATTATAAAATTAAAAGTAAGATGGAAATATATTTTCTTCACCTTGCATATTTTAATTAATATATTTAATAAGGCGTACTTAGGATTGTTAATTGTATTTGTTCTAATGATGCACCAATTTTATTCTAATCATTTATAATCTATCCATATATTTTAATAATTCGACTTTTTATTATTTCGTCATTCACGTATGTTGTTTTCAATCGTGCAATATTTAAATATCAGTTTGCATATATATGTAATCGTTCAGCTTCTTGTCTATCTACTGTTAAAGCCAAATAGCGCGCGCAGTGTCATATTCTAGTTTCAATGAAAAGTACGTATATCATAAAAAAAATATATAAAAATGCCCGTGTAACTATTCAGTACAGATTGACAAAACAGTGTGAGCCAAATGATAAAATTTAAACAAGGTTTTAAGTATCGACGTTACCGGTTCCTCGATCCTCGTCTATCGTATCGTGCGCTGAATGGTAATGAAACGCTTTTCAAATGAAATTGGCATCGCCAATTCGACCGATGAAACTTCGTTACTCTTGTCCAACGATCCTCGAAATTTTAGTGCCGAAATTTTTGCATCGTTGCGAGCAAGAATTTTATCGAAAGATCAGGAACAATGTGAACGAACGTGATGCAAATATCGAATATTATTATTTTTTATTTATATCGTAATATAATCTCAAAAAATAACCTATAATTCTCTTTTAACAATAGACAAAATGAACTTCGCCTTCTATTTATATTTTTATAAGACCTCTTTGCTTATTTTTCTATGGTTTATACTTTTAATCAATCACAATTAAACATTGGAAGCGCAATTTAATTAGAGCTCCGCAAACTAGCTGCATAATCAATGTCCCCTAAAATAACCGCGCTTCCAATTTTTTTGCATCTAACGATTACATTTAATTTCCCTTTTGATCCCCGTCGTTTCGGGCGATTTATCGGCGGCGGGAACCTTTCCGTCTCGTCGCCGCGAGCGATTTAAGGAAGGCGGGGAGCATTATCTACGTGCAGTTCGCGGCCCGGTCCGGCAAGGGCAATAATTCAGCGACGATTGCAGAGACGCAGTCTCTTAAGCCGCCTGTGGCACGTCGCTATCTATAAACTGACGTTTAGGACCCGCGTGCCTCCGGCGATACCATGCCGCACGAACGCGCCTCGCATGCCGGCCGCAAAGAGAGGCGAGTAAACGTGCTTTCGCACTCCGATCGGATTTCAGAAAATCGGTTTGCGCGTTGCGCATGAATAGGTCGTTATGCTAATCCGTCATCTTCCTACATGCGTCAGCCCGATTTTGCTCAATACATATATACCGTGATAAAATAGCGCATAGTCTCTTGGCGTTTGTATCTCGGGCAACGGAAACGTTCGACCTCAATAGTGTCTTATCATTCTAAATGAGATTGATTAATCCGAAATGAGAACTGGGTGGCTTCTTGAGACCGACTTGATCTGTAGATACCAATTACGTTTTACTCCAAATATGCCAAGAAGAGCGATGCATGCTCCTGTTTTGCATACGAATGAAACTCTATGCAGTTTATTTTAGATTGTTGTTTTTCATTATGTACATACATAAAAAATTCGAAACAGGTCAAGTAGCATTTTCGAAATGAGATTAAGACATTTTTTTTTAATTGATAGATATTTCGGACAGTCATCGAAGGCAGTTAATTAACTGGTTAAGGAGTTGATAGGTGCGACTTTATTTACATTTTAGCTTTATTATATCGGAGTTGATTATCAAAATCAGACGTCGATATATTGCATGTTCGCTCGACACGTTGTTCGTATCGAGACGCGTATGCGGAATACCGTAACATGTGGAACAGTGCCTTGCCATTATCGCACAAGCTCTCATGAGGAGGTTCGCTGTTATCGGGCGACCTTTCGCCAATGGTATTTGCACTGGTGAACGTAGGTGGCGAGTTATATGATAATTGAAGGGAGACGAGGCACTGATTAATACAGGCATAACAACGTTTCCAACAAGTGAAATGCAAACTGGTTTAATTTCGACGATTGTCCATTCCACTCGATCGTCCCACGAGATCTCTCTCGCGTTATCTCTCCAAAATTCGCTGGGGCATTGGAATTTAAACGCTGGATTATTTCCCTTATCGAGAGAAATAATATCTGTTTATTCTCGTAAAGTCTAATATTATCTTGAAAACAGTCGCGTAAACTTGGTTTTTTATGATATAGACATTTTTTAAACAAAACGATAGGAAAACGAGATTGTTATAATACGTTATCTCGACGTATTTTAAAGATTCGACTATACACATAAGAATTTGTTATAATATACAGCTCTCTTTTCCTAATTTATCGCCGCGATCATTTTCTGGTTCATAAATCATCGAGTCCAGAAAACGTAAAGAGAAATCAAAATTTCCAATTTTTATATCACATTAAATTTGTCAACTATATATTTCTTATTATATTTTAATGTTCAATTTATTATCTTAATTTTACTTTTAAACATCATGAATTATTTCCGGCGCGCGTATTAATTTTTATATTCGAACTATTTTGTAAGTATTAGGAAATTCTTGACAAGCGTCAAATAGCGATCGACACTATGAGACATGTTACGTCAATCGGGGTTCTTGCCTCGGATTTCTGTTTCGGAGACCTGCAGAGAAACATGTCATAATGTGTGGTGGAGAGCTGCCAAGTAGCTAACTCGGAGCTCTCTCTGTATCCTCTACCATATTCAGGTCCTCTAGAGAGAATACGTGAGGCAATCCCTTTGCGGTGACATAGCTAATACATACAAATTCTTTGCCTCCGGAATTCTCTAATTTTCAAGTGTGAATCCGCGCGAGTGAAAGAGGAATAGAAGCGCGAAACAGAAGGAATTTCTTTCATTCTGCCATCCTCCCAAATCATCCATGGATGTCGTAACGCGATGATCGGATGAGAAACAATCTACGTGAAAGTTGTATGTATATGATATTACAACATAAAAGGAATGGCAGAGAGGGGGGAGAAAAATTATTCTTCACAGTGGTATAACTTATTTTTTTGGTATTAACATATTACACAAATTTTATTTTTATATTGATTTTATTTAATTAACTAGAATATATTATAAACATTATTTTAAGAACATAATGTAAAAGTATAAATATAGAAGTCTATTACATAAATAAATAATAATCCAAGGAGTATATCTAATCATAATGATGGGGACGTATTTGACAAATGCTAGGAACACCTAGGAACTCTAGCCCAGCTCTTCCGTATCGAAATTCACGTCAAACTTCGCGCACTACAGTGGCCCACGATCGAGCACCGCGATAAACCAGATTTATGCTCCACCGAGACGATATGTCTTGCCCTATTGTCTCGACAATGAAACAAGTCACTCAAGGCAGTATTATCCTTCAAAGGATGACCATAAATTCGATCCTTATCCACATCACGGAAATCGTGGAGCACGATGTAGCGGCGGGCTACGCGCGCGTATTCAGAGATAATCATATTAAGCAAAATTTACAAAGACTATCTTTGCGCGCTCCATTCTTGCACACGAGCGCGCGATACTTTGTTTTTGTTAACGTAAACGAGAAATCGAGTAAACTTTTATTTCACAATTTTCCATATTTATCGAAAAGGCTTCCGTTAATGTCCGAAATATCCGACACTGTGAATATTATATTTTCTCGAGTATCAATGCGATTAAAAAACCGCGGAGCCCCCCCCCCCTCTCTCTCTCTCTCTCTCTGTGTCTCACGTACCACAAAGTTCTTCTAGCTTGTTTTCCAGAGGAAGCAGCGTGGCGTAAAACTTTCTTGTTAATGCCCGCCGCGTGTTAAACGAAACTTTCCACGTACGGCAATATTTTCCAATTAGACACGTATACGGTCTCATTATCTTGTTATCAGTATTGCTAAAGGTAACTACTAGAGGAGAGAATCTTGCGGTGAAGTTCAGTGATCCCGCAATAATTACTTGTCCCCCTATCAACTTCGTATTACTTTTCTTTTTACTTATAGAAATCCTATTCTCAATAAAATAGCTTCGGTTCTAAGCAGCTCAGGTACAAATTTGCGACCCGCTTAGTGCGATAATATTACATAAATTAAAATTCATTGAAATGGTTAAACTACTGAAATTTTGTTTTTTGCCGAGCAACAAAAGTTAATTAATTTGTCAATATTAAGTGACAAATTAATAAGAAATTTAATTTGTTTAGTTTATACATAAAGCTCTTGTTCTTGCTTAAATCATTAAATATTTAATGTCACGCGACTTTATAATCAAGTCACAAATTACACTTTTCCTAGGAAAACAAGCTGCGAATTCGCTCTTTGTTGCGTAAACTTTTAGCTTTGCGCGAAATACCTTAATAGTATTCCGCGGCATTCTCCGCAGTTTAAAGAAGTTAAAAGTTGTGGTAAATAGATTATATGCTCGCTACCAAAAGCGCGCGGGGAATCACTCGTCTGTAAAATGCGCGAATTTACCCGTGACGGTGGCAATTTTACAAAGTAGCTGGAGTGAATTCTCTCCCCGCGTGCTCGATGAAGATACTTTTAAAGATTCATTCTCATTTCGACGCCGTCCTTCGTCGCCGCGCTTTTACACGCGAAATTAAACTACGATAAATTCCCTTTAAAATGCGACGTCCGTTGCAAAGCGCCCGCCGCCGCAAATTCCAACCGCATTTTCAATCTCGTTGGCGTGCCTGAAACACGGCACCCCAAATAATGTCAGAAATAACAACTGCCACGACACGCACTCGAAATATCGATACGTTGTGCGGCACACAAAATTACTGTATCTCGCGCGAAAACACCTGTAATTACACATAATTTATTCTCGAACGAAAACATGGACGACTTTAGTCTTATTATAAGCACAGTAATCTAGTTTCCTTTCCTGAATTTACATTTTAAAGATGTAGCGTGTTGAATTCTGAAAAATTGCATTTCGAAAATATGCAATTAAAAATATAGAAAATAATTCATATTTCAAAATTCTCTACCATATTTAAAACGGTTGTAAACAAATTTGATTTTCCGTATATCTCTTTTATATTCATACATTTTTTTGAATATTTATCAATTTTTCATAAAATTTCATTATTTAACAATAATTTATCACACGCGTGTTTCTTTTATCGCCAGTTTGCACTGTAATAAATATGCATCTACCCTGAATGGCAAAAATCTGACAGCATCTAACATTTATTTTGTCCAAAGAACAGGTGACAACGTCATTATTCTTACTTCGACATCATTAATCATTGCATTCAAATAAAAACTAAACTCACGGGAAAGGGGGAGAGAGGAGCCAGGAATCACGGCAATAACAATATTTTCTATAAATCGAGAGTTTATTTTTCTCGCCAAGGACCGCAATTCGTTAGCACCAAGCGATCTCACGTTTTTCAGCATCAATACCCTTGCTCTGGCTGAACAGATATCTTCCACGCGAAGAAAAGTGTACGATTATTAACTGCAAAGTAGGGCGAAACAATGAAAAACGCGATCGACGCTCGTGAACAATAGAAAGTGCTTGGCGCGAGTGTTCAGTAAAAAACAACAGATCGCGAAATTAACCCGCGCGGAAGTTTCTTGTCTCCTGCGAAATAGCGGGGCTTAATGAGAAGGAAGATTCCTTGGTGTCGTGCGAACAGCGAATTATACGAGGAACATTATTTTTCACAATTTATGGTGGTAGCAGCCAGCATGTACACACGCTCCGCCAGAGTCAAGACCCGGTGCTCTCGCATCTGAATTGCTTAATCTAAACTCCCACGTAGAGAGAGAGAGAGAGAGAGAGAGAGAGAGAGAGAGAGAGAGAGAGAGAGCCCCATGCACGGACGCAATTCCATTAGTAACAAATCTTTGCCGCGAGACTCGTTTCTCGGTATGGAAATCGGCGACGTTTCTTTACGGCGCGGGATCAATCCTCGGCTCTGCGAACGATACTCGAGTCTCTTTGTAACAGCCATTCCGCCGTGAATTTTCCGCCCGCGTGTCGGAAGCGAATTGATTTTCCCCAACAATCCTGCATTTTTTATCAGGCCTTACGCGAGATCCTCGAACAAACATCTTATGCTATCGAAAATGTTTCGCGAGCGCACATCTAAATCTGCGAGGATAGCACGTTCTTGCGACAAATATCTCTACAATTGTTATCCGTATATAAATGATATATTTAAAAAATGTAATACAAAACATTTGTTCTTTTTATGATAAGATATTACATACCCAAAGTATTATATAATATTAAAAAGATATTATAAATACTATAAATCTGCGAAAATATCAATTTTTTTCAAGAAATGTCTCTGCAATCCCAATCAAAATTAAATAATGCAATTAAACCCGCAAATAGTAAAACGTAAAAAAAACATTTTCTTCTTACTTTGAGATCTTATACTCAAAGTATTATATTCAGTTATAACAACATTGTGAAGTTATAATTACGCTGTAATAACACCATAAATGTTATAAGATTATTAAAGTCGAAGAGATGAATGTTTCCCTGTGGCGTAATATTCGCCGCAAAGTGGTTCTCCACGTATCGACGTTACGACGAAAGTGACGTTTTCTACGGCGCAGGCAGACGTACCTTCCCGTTGCCTTTTGACCTCGCATCACGTTTATTTCACCGAGTGTTTTGCACCCGACATTTATTTCGCCTCTCGCGTCTTTCTTCCTTGCGGATTTGCGTCGTCAAGGAAAAGTAATTTGTTGCTTATCACACGAAGCAGCGGCGGCGAGCTCTGCGCGCGGGGAGAAGCGCGGCGGGATGAATACAATAGCCGTAGCAAATATTAATTTCTACTTTCGTGCTCGCGAGCGGATATCGCCGGCTTTCAAGGTAATTCCAATCTTGGATGACGAGAAATGACGCTATTTCCGTTGTACGGCAGACCTTGTCCCGTGATCCGTATTTCATCGGAAGCTATTCTCGTTAAGATGTGAATTCTGGGAAAGATTTATGGACGTCTGGAGAACGGTCGAGCAAACTTTCCTTGCGCACAAATGTATTTAATTTCTTCAGTTGTGTGTCTATGACACTTTTGCGCGCGTAACGCACAAAGATGAAATATCGGTCACCGCGTTAACGTACGAAAGAATTTCTGAAGTTCCGAGTATAAATATAATATTAAAATGTTGACACTCGGCGCGATGGGGAAATGAAATAATGGGGATGTTGTTACGAAATTTACGATGTTAATTAGTAACAGATAAACAGCATTTTCGCTTGATAAGAGAACATACACCATTGTAGTCCGAATATTCGATCTTCAGGGAAACTTTGAACGCATTGTTCGTGCAAGCTCGTATAGGCCGCTGCCTTTAATATATTAACAACCGCGCATTAACGTGGTAATTCCGGTGGTAATTAACTAATCACGCGTGCTGTTACACATGTGTTTACGCGGGTTCGTTTCAGCGACCATTAAGCACTATTAAAATGTAACCAACGATCGAAACGGGCGTAACGTTCGGAGAGAGATTTAAGCTTATAATTCTATAATGGACGCAAAACGCAAGACACGATAAGCCGCAACGCAAGAAATCGACCAATCACAGTCAAATATGAGAAGAATGATTGACTGTCATTAGCCGAGTTTTCGCGTTGCGGCTTAACGACTTGCGTTTTGCGTCCATCGTAGAATAAGCTTTGTACGAACACGTGGATATTGTTGTTTCGACGCCCGATTGCATCGTGTACTTTGTAATTTTTCTCTGGAGATTCCGGGAGCCGCGGCGGCGACACGGATAAAAATTTCGCACGCTATTTCGGTGGCGAACAACAATGGAATTGAGCAACGCGAAATTCCACGTGTCGTTTACCGGACCGCGCGCGTCCCATGTGTGTGTATGTGTGTGTGTGTGTGTGTGTGTGTGTGTGCGCATCAGCGCGACGGTTTTGCTTTTGTGTGTTAAAGTGCGCGCTACACGTGCGCTGAATGCGACACTATCGCAACGCGGTCGCTCGTAAATGCACTCCGCACAGATTAACACACATGGCGGCAACTCTCTTTTTTTCTATCGAGGAACAGTTAGACCGCGCGCATCGAGAGAAGCGTCTCGTCCGCAAACTTCTGGCTGGAGCCGACGGAATCCGTGGGATTATTGCAGCCTGATGGTATTCTTACATATGTCGTACGACAAATTTTTTAAACGCGTTGATTGGCTACAAGACACAGAATTTCTAAATACTCGAGAACTTTTCTATCCTGCAGCCAATCAACACCCCTGAAAAATTTGTCGTACGACAAATGTAGTCCCGGCCTGACATAATTGGCGACACGACGATCGTTTAAGAGTCTGAGCAAAAAGATTGTCGTAACCAATTTTATCGTAAGACATTGATTTTGTCGTAATAGTTTACGATTCTGTCGTAAGACTTAAGTCGGCGCCGGAATCGTAGACTTTTACGATAATCTTTTTGCTCAAGCCTCGAGAACGTCCAGAGATATTGTCGTTAGTCGCGAATTACAGCCTGAGCAGAAAGACTGTCGTGACCGTTTACGCTTTTGTCGTAAGACTTAAGTCGGTGTCGGAAGTCAACGCAAAAAATTGTCGCAGACGTATGCTGCCTTGCGATGCGATGAATGCGACATACGTCTACGACAAATCTTTGCGCGTTGACTTTCGACACAGAGTTAAATCTTACGACAAAATCGTAAACGGTTACGACAATCTTTCTACTCAGGCCTTTAGGCTGGTTCTACAATAAACGCAGTGAGTCGCAAGCTGCAAGAAATTGACCAATGACGGTCGATTATTCTTCTCATATTTGTAATGGGTTGATTTCTTGCGACTTGCGACTTGCTCTGTCTATTGTAGAACCAGCCTTAGGCCTGTTACACAATACGTCGTATGTCGCTGTCGGATGTCGCGACG
>NW_011967216.1:1360597-1385466 GCF_000949405.1 Vollenhovia emeryi | reverse complement strand
ACATTGCGACGCGCCACGTGACCGAACGCTCTCGGTAAGATTCGCGTCAGAATAATCCGCGATGCTTCGCGCAGCAAAATTATAAAATTATACAAGTTCGTTATTACAACGTTGAAATTACGTAATTACGGCGGCACGTTTTCAGACCACACGCGCAGTGCCATGAGATGTACGATCCCATTAAAACTTTAAATTACGTTACGTATGCCGAAAAGGCAAATTTCTACCGCGCCCGCGTTCTTGGCAGAGCGCTACGATATTTCGCGAAATATTTCGCGGCGCGCGTCCGCCGGACGTTTCGAAATTTATCGCTGTCGAATGAGAGAAGCCCCGGACCCGCGGCAGTCACCGAAATTTTACGGGTGACACAATGACGACGTCGAGCGGTTTGTCGTCCCGAAGGTGTCTGCCGCTTGCGCAGCTGCATTCGCCGCGATCGTAAATAATGGCTGTACTTGAAACGCGCGTCGGGGTAGACGACACGACGGGCGACATCCCCTACGCCTACTAAGAGCCCGTGAAAATGCCTACATCTAATTATTACACGCGAGTGACTTCCTCGGCAGCGCGAAGACGCGTCTTGGATCTTATTCCCGAGCGATCTTAAGCGGATTTACGCGTTCTCGCGGTGTGTGTAGCGCAGAAATACCTTATTAAAGTTATTTCTCGCGCGCGCTAAATCGGGTAAGTCGCGTTCTATTTTGTAATTTCCGCTTAATAATCTCCTAATTCGACTCTTTTATTCAGTCCTTAAAACTCCAGCTGAGATGAAAACGCGTAGTTAAGCTGAATGCTTGTAATACGTTGTATGCACAATTATACAATACATTTGTAAGTGGAATAGCGATGCATAATTTATATAGTAAATTTTTGCAAGATGGAAGCGGGAGGAGGGTTTAAAGCTTTAGCTGAGAGATTAACTGACATAAAGATAGTAAATGCGCGGTTAAGCTGGACACTTGTAATTATCGTGCGCGTAATTATACGATACGTTTAAGTAAGTAGTAGAATAACAATGTACAATTTATATATGTAAATTTTTGCAAGGGGGGAGAGGAAGGGGGGCCCGGTTTAACCACGAGGAATAAATTTGGTTCTCGCGGCACTCCCGCGCGGTGCGGCAGTAATAAATCGTCGAATTAAGGATTATACGTTGAGCGTAACAGGTTCTACGCAACGATCTCTATGCGACTCTGCGCTGCCGGCTGCACGGTGAAAGAGGATTTGCTCATCTCTCTCTCCCTCGGCGTCTCGCGTACGATCGGGGCGGATTTGAAGCGCGCGACACTTCCCCGCGCGCTTGTCGCACGCGCGAATACGCCGCGAGCGCAGGTGTACAACGAGCGGATTACAATGAAAGCGCAGTAAAGTCCGGTTTGTAGCCGGGTGGGTATGTATGACGGAACGCGCGGCACTGTCCTTTCGAAACGCGAGCGCGAACTTGGCGGTGAAAATTCAGTCGCGACGGTGCACCACCTTGGACGAGCGGACACCACTAATTGTTAAACGCGACAGACGTGAAATTGCAGACGTACAGAAGTTAGCGCTCTTCGAATTACGTTTGTTGAAATAACAACTGTTCGCCTTTCGCAACATTCCCGTATACTTTCACTCGATACTCATTGTTTTCCGGCGTTCGAGCCGATCGAACGAATTTTCGCCGATTTTGCGACCGACTTAAGTGCCCGCGTCGATTAGAATTTTACGCGACGTTGACGGACCCTTTAAATTCCAGCGGGAGGTCCCTCGAGTCACGGAGCGTCAAAGGCTCGAGACTGGAGATCACTAAAGTGGCGTTTCCACTTCTCGGCCGAGCGCGGCCTACCTGTGGCTCTCGTTGGCACCTCGTTTACCTCCTTTAATTCACCTCCCAGGTCAATTATCGCTCTCGAGTAGATACTTGGCGCGATACCGGCCCCCGTTCGTTCGCACGTTTCTCACTCACCTAGGCATATTGAGTCACTCCATCGGCGTTACGGGTCGTAGTACGAGCGGTCCCTCCTCGCCAGCAAATCGCGGATATATTATTCCTCCTCTTCTCTCCTCGCACTCGCGGCGGTCGAATTGAATTTCTCGCGGATTACCGGCGAAACGCAGGGGCCGCGCTCTCGGCCCGGGGAGAAACGATGCGATCGACGGTGGCGCCAATTTCCAAGGTCGGGTCGCAAGGTCACAGCCCTCTTCCGTACCAAGCCGGCCGGCGCGATCGGAAGTGGCGATCGTGTCGAATTCGCGCGCGTGCCCGTATCGAGCGCGAGTCTCGCTGCGCGTGCTTGCCGGCCACCCCCCCTGTCGTCCTGCGCCTTCTCTCTCTCTCTCTCTCCCCCCCTTTCCCGGGCAAGATCCTTGTCACGCGCGCACGATGCCCCCACGATCCGCACCACGGTCCACCACTCACTGACAAGGGTCCCTTCGTGACACTTGCTACTTCCTTCTTGATTTTTCTCCCTCTCCTGCGCCAGCTGCTCTTCTCCTCTGCCGCCTCCGCTGCTCTCCTGGACGTCCTCGTCGTCCTCGTCGTCGTTGTCACGTCACCGTCACCGCCACCGCCGCCGCCGCCGCCGCTTCGTCGCCTCGTGGTGCGCGTCACGTCACGACGCCAGTCACCGCTCAGAGCACGTATCGGCGTGGACACTGGATTACGTCGCTGATCTCACCGGAGACGAACGCTGACGCTCGCGTTTCCCACGATTGTCCCCGCCGCGATCGCGCTCACTATTCACCCGCGCGGACGATTACGTCCAGACAGTCGCCGGCTGTCCCGGATCACCGATGTCGTCACGTGGCGCTGGAGAAAACTGGTTACTCGGTAACCGATGACAGCCGGAGTGTCACGTGGCGGGGGAGGGATGCACAATGATGCCGCGTTGACAATCGCAGTTGATCAGCAAACTCGTGTCGGTGCCGTTTTGCCGGGGACGACTCCGGTTTCTCCGGCTCTCTCTCTCTCACCGTTCGCCGGCGGTCCCGCTCGTGACGATCCTTTCTTCTCCCTCGAAGGAGGCGTGTCGATTGTCAGAGGAGAACAACGACCTCCAGCTCCGCGAGTGATACCTGCCCGCGGCCTCGGCAATTATCGTCGATCGCGCACTTGTCGCCGGTAATTTTGTTTCGCACCGAAGATGATCCGAGAGTCTTCTTGCTGCCCGAGTCGCTGACATAGACGTTATCCGTTCTCCGCGCTTATCTCCCGCGCGTTCCTCCGCGCCTCCGGCGCGGAGCTCTCTCGCAATCCGCTTCGGGATCGTTTCAAACTGGCGTCAGTGTTTCTTTCCTTCTCTTTTTTTTTATCGTTAAATGTCTTTTCCTTCGTATCCTCTCTGCCTCCTTCGATCTCGCCGGCTGTTCTCACCTCGTACTCTCGGAGCAGTCGCGCGATCATGAAATTCCGACGCGACGAGCGCGAGAGGAACCGCGCGCGAGGCACCGGTGCGAACGATCGCACAACGATGGCACGATAGGGGCCGGGACCAGGTGGCGGCTGATTCAAATTCGCTCCCCACGTGGCGGCGACGGCGTCGTCCCCGAGACTGCCGCCGGTACGACGCCCGGCGCCGGTCAGTGCGTCGCCATCTCACGGCCCGACAGCCAACCGGCTTTACCGCCGTGAATCCTCTTGAAAAACGTCGCCGTCAGCATCGAAACTTTGATGCAACCAGTCCTTGAAATAAGTATATAGTCGTCCCCTATTCCTGCGTGCACGAGCGTGGGCGAAATGCAATTCAAGATTGTCTTACTCCATATTCGCGACCGAGTGCTTATTTCGCGCGAGGGTCGAAATAACCGCTCGGTGGTGCCCCGAATGCAAATTTCAGGGACAGGAATAGCTGTATCTTGAAATAAGCTGAGAATGAGCTGACGGTATAATAATCGAGATTCGAGATGCAAATTGCTGCTGAAACTGGGATGTTGCTCGATGATTTCGAAAGGTCAATGTTTGCTCGGTGGTAATAACGAGGGAAAAATCACGAGAGACTAGATTGCGGATAAAGAAATTCTCGCGAGGCAAACTCGACGAGTGCGCAAGCAAAGAAGTGGATTACGTTATCTCGCTTTTCAATTTTATCCGGAGTGCTTTACCGCGGGGTTAGCTAAGAGCGGCAATATTTAGGGCCAGTTTCACAAACGTCGGTTAACTGTTAACTAGAGTTCAGTCGATGTCCTACCTTTTTCCATCTTATTATTTAAGCAGAGACATAGAATCGATTAATCTTCGGTTAGCAGTTAACCGACGTTTGTGAAACTGGCCCTTAGGTTAACTGTTAACCAGAGTTCAGACGAGTCCCCATTTATTCCATCTTATTATTTAAAAAGAGATAGAATCAATGACCGACGTTTGTGAAACTGACCCTTAGGGCGAGTTTCACAAACGTCGGTCAACTTCTAACCGAAGGTTAATTGATCCTCTGTTTCTTCTTAGATAACTAGATAGAAGAAGATAGGGAGTTGACTAAACTCTCGTTAACAGTTAACCAACGTTTGTGAAACTGGTCCTTAGTGGTTATAAAATGACGAGCCAGAGATGACGCTCTCCGAACGTCCTTTATTTTAACGAATGCGCATTGTAGCGCGTTACAGCGGCCTGGCGAAATTCCGCAATAAATATGTAAGATAAAATATACGGGACGTCCGAACGCATTAATCATACCTACATGAACTTTGACGATGAGGAAGGTGCATATGTCAACGTTGGCGCGCTGATACTGCCCGCATCAATTTGGAGGATGTACCATCTGATCCGCCGCAATGTCAAGGATTTATCATCCAAATTACATTCGCGTGGTCCATAATACGATCTAAGATCCGGGTCACGTTCATAAAGCAGATCTTAATGCGAATCACTTCTGAAGATGTGGCCTGTTCTCTGAATCGATATCGCGTGACACATGTCAATTAAAGTTGAGATTATTTCACAGAGTAGAATCTAATGGGACATTATTGCACAGTAAAAAAATTACAATTATTATAGTGGGTAATATTGGGACCATCTATTAAAGATGTATATTTACATACGTCTGTAAATTTGCAGCTTGTAGGTAAAATTATTACCTTATATAGTCAGTAAACTGCTTGCTTGCTTGCTCCTTGGGAATTAAAGTCTCGAATCTCAATAGTGTTTATTTCTTATATTAGTTTTTTACTAAGTGTACAATATAATATTAAAATAACTTGTACGTCGAAGTTTAATATTGAATCACTGTATGTTTAAGGAAAATGACACATCAAAGATAAACGTATTAAGTGGTCGTAAAATATTTATATTTTATATAAAATTTATAATTTTTATAGTTCAGATATTGGCCAGATGTTAATTGGTTGTTGCATTTAATCGATTCGCTCGTAGAGCAGTGGATTAATCATTGTCGGGGAATTCATTGACGGACGTCGATAGATGCGCGTCTAAAGCGAAAGGAAATATACTATATGTCGATAGAAGCATTTACGTCGATAACCAACGAGCGTATATCAACGTTTATAGCCCAACATTTTTACGTAATAATCGCAAGTCCATAATGGGACGTGTCTTCGTTCAACTGACCCTCCTCCATTCATCCCGTCCATTCATTCTTACATCCGTACAATGAACCGTGACATTTGCGTCGCTCCAACGGTTCACGACCTCGTTCGCCCATGCAGTCTCTGATGTAACGAGATTGGCTATTTTAGGATACTCCAGAGCATTTCATACTCGCAATTGTATATTGTTACCCCGTTCCTTACGTATTATTTCTTATAATCTAAAAACGCTTCAGCATCTGAAACGGTCGATGCTGTAACGGACGATCAAGAGGGAACAAGAAACTCGAAAAAAATCGAAAAGCGATAAAAAGTTAATATTTAATTATTATAATATCGACATTACGAAATTGGTTTTAAAACAGACCGAAATAGCGGATATAATATCGTAATATCCTGCATGTATCTTAGTACGCGCGACAAATGTGTTTCTTCTTTTCTTTGTAAGAAAAGACTCTTGGCGTCTAACAAGCATCGCGAGCTTCTGTCTATTAGCTCGTGCCGCGAAGGAAGACGCACAGCTGCTTGAGATTCGATCGCCGGAGATTATTATGATAATCATCACGGTAAAAAGGACGAAAGTGACTAAGTGAATGTCAGGCAGCAGTGCGCGAACGCATTAACGCACGTTGATATTCGATTTTTATTATCTCTGCTCCATCTGCAAGCCCAGTAGAAAGTGCTTCCCGCATCTACGCCGTTCTTGCGCCGACATGCCTTGCTGGTTAACGCGATAACAAAATGATCAGGCGTAAATCACCGTTTAATCGGGCCGACCGAAACCAGTTTTCCTTCAAAAGGTTCTGACGTTGATACTTTAAAAGGAGACCGACGCAACAACGCCGATACTCGTCCTGTTATCTTACATCCTGTCGTCATATAATTAAGATTGATTAATGCGATAGAAGCGCTGACGAAAGTTATCTCTCTAAACCTAAACGTGTATTCAAAATCATGCGGATAACTGCGTATGACTGTGTAAAAAAAATTACAATTTTTATACACGGTCAGATTATTCATATGATTATTCATATGACTTTTTTTCGTAAATCAAATCCGAACAATATATTTTTTTTATAGTATCGATGCTTGTTACGCAAACAAAACACATGAAGCGGTTAACGCGGAGGCGTTCACTTTGGAATCAACAATAACGCAATCGAAGCACAATAAAAGCCAGATGTTGATAGCCATTCGAGGATTACGGATTCTATATAGCGGCTCGAAGTATCTCCGATAGCATCCCCAGCAATTGCCCGTTCGCGCAATTCCCGAAAAACCAATCGCGCGCCCATATAGCGAGCGCGGGGCATTAATTTGGCGCCTGATCCACGCGGCACGGCGCGTTATTTTACGCCGGCAGGCCCGTTATTCGCGCGACGGTACTCACGGACACGTTTTAGCACCGGACACGCAAAGTAATTTCGCGATCGGCGGACGCGCTGCGGCGTCGTCGCGTAAATTTCGCCGGTAACACACGAGACCGCGAGCGAGCGAAGCGGCGACAGGACGCAGGACCCTCTTGGTCGCGAGAAAACGCGGCGACTACTTGAGCGTAAAATGGATATATCGTCGAGCTGTTAATTGAAATTGTAAAGCGGCCAGGCCGACGACTGACAAGCCAATTCTGGTATTCACGTCCGTTCGTAACTTTACGCGGGGGGGGGGGGGAGGGTTCAGGGATTTCAGCACGCGAGAGGCGTCGCAACGTTTGCTAGTCGGCGACCGCGGTGAGTAACGACGTGGGACAAAGTGTCTCGCACAGGTGCGCGCCAAGAATCTCTGAAAATGCGGGGAAGGCGGCGGCTATAGGGGGTGAGAGGACCGGCGGGAGGTCGGAGCAATTTGTTGGATCCGAGATGCAAGTGAGATTAACCCTTCGCCGGCGTGTTGGGAAAATTATTACGCTGTCACTTCGAACGGCGTCGATCGAGCGAGTGTCGCACGGCGACATTCTTATAAACGCGAGAGAGAAAGAGAGAAAGAGAGAGAGAGAGAGAGAGGGAGAGTTAAATCCCTATTCCAGGATGATTAAAAAACGGCAAGATCAACGACCAACATCATCCTGCGCGTAGCGTGTCAATTGGTAAAGTGTCCGCTTATAATCGTCCGTATCCGCTTTCAGCTCAAGACAGAATTGCGAGAGAAGTCTCGGAAATTGCTGAAAAATATATTATATATATTCCGTAAAATATTAATTTTATATTAAAACAGTGAGCTTGTTGTCAACCCAACTGGCAAAATTTTTTATTTAATACGTTACAACGTTTCGACCTTACTTCAGGTCCTTTTCAAGTAACAATACTGCAAATCGACAAAATATAAGAGATTAAAATTATTAATTAGTCATCTAGTAAAAAGAAAGGAAATAAATTAACGAGCCAAATAAGAAAACAAGAAAAATTCGTTCGTAAATTAAAAATTTTTGTTCATTCATTTTATAGTTCCATTAATTTTATAGAAATTAACAATCGCTATCTCGTTGGTCTACCACGAATTTCGGGTTTGTGAAACTCTTTCTCTCTCCATTCCCATGGAATTTTACATTCTTCTGTATGATGACGCAAGGGAAATTAATGATTGTATTAAAAATATTTGATAATGACTGACGATGTCTAATTAAAGTGTAAAATTGTAGACCAAGCGGTCGGTTCTTATATGATCAACGCGTAATCTTGATACGATAAATAAACGCCCAGCGAATGAATTCTTATCGTATCGCGCCATATAAACCGTTCCCGTCGTGACTCGCGTAGAAATAACATCTTGGCGCGGGTATAAAGTCACCGCGATTAGACGGCACTGACAGAACATTGCCTAGCTGCATTTAAGGGGGGAAAAAGAAGAGGAGTTATTTGATTACACGAGCGGTTACTTCCATTAGTAGACCCGGCCGCGAATGGTCGAAGTCCATTTATTAGTTGAGCGGACAAGATCGTTACAGGGGTAAACTTTCGCGAGGAAGAAGTTTCCGGCCGAACAACGCACGCTCGCTCGGCCGTTTCGAGAGATTTGCACTTAGGCAACTTATTAACCCGGTTTAATCGTGCCCCGTCGAGTCAAACTCTCTGATTGGTGCTGGATGACGTCGACGTGCTGTTTAATCCTTGCACGAAGTCACGAACTAATTTCGCGAACTACATTTACAACGTCGTCTCAGTACGCTCAAGATCAGGACGGATTAAAGAACTACAGCGGATCTCGTCTGCGTGGGGATCGATTGTGCGCGATTTGCGTATTTTCGTGACTGGAAAATAAAATGCTTATGTGGATTCGAATTACTTTTGACTGCTTCTTTTTACAATGGTTATACAATTATTATAATATTCTTAAATGTTGCTTATATCACAGAATAAATGTGTATTATTAGATATATGTTATCATTACACTTGAATACAATAATGACAATAGCAGGATTACATGTTATGCTTTAGGATTAAACCTAATTTAAACAGTAAATGATACCATAGAATATTCCATGGACTACAGAATATTCTATATGTTGATTAATACTGATTAATAATATTAATTATTATTTTATTGAAGTTATGAATGATTCCATGTGACAAATTATTTAACTCTCGCAATCAGTCTCGTTTGAACTTTCCCAAACATAACATCTTGCGTTTTTACTTGCAATTAGTGTAGTATAACACTTTTCTTTTTCTTGATATCTAATTAAAATATTCCGTAATACGTGTTTTTAATTGTTGGAACGTCGTGCGTCGTACTATTGTGTCATGAAAAATGATATCATGTAAAAATTTATTAACTTAGGGAATATTTCCATCTTTATTTGTATTTTTAATTACACCCTATCTATATTTAATTACACCATAAATTACCATAGGGAAAAGAAGATTATAATATTCTTTACAATTTTCGAAAGAATAAGATAAGTAGATCCAATGGAATATAAATTTATTATTGCAAGTATCCATTCGTATTCTTTCGATAATGAAATAATTCAACTTTAATTAAACTATTTTAGAGAAATTTACAAATGCTTTATACAACTTATAAAGACTATTTAACGTATTTATTGTTTAAGTATAGCAAGAAGACAACAATTACACAAATAAAATATGAAAAATAAATTTAAAAACTATTTTTCAAAGTTCCATTTTTTACATAATTATTAACGTTAGGAGAAAGGTAGTCGGTAACGTTCAATGTTATATTCAGGCGCCCACTAGAAGCACTCTTATCTCTTGGAACCTTATATGCGCAGAGCCTTGTCGGTATGTCACTTTTTATTTAGTGATTTATTTCTTAATACTATTTTTCAAATCTATTCTCGCAATTATCTTGGTAGACTACATAGAAAAACTTTAACATAAATATTATAAAAGTTTTGTAAACCATAAATTTCAAAATGTATCTATTTGTTTCTGTAAAAAAACCAACAAAATTATGTCGATTATTTGGCTGTTTTGCCTCAGCTCTAACGAATTATCGTTTTATATATTTTTGTAATATTTTCTATGGATGTATATTTTTATTATATATCCTTTGATGATAAGAAACTTTCCCTACAATATTCCAAGAATTGAATCGATGCTCGTCTTGAAATCACTGCTTATTATATATCAGTTTTCTTACTATTTAAGTATAACGAGTAAATAGTAATGATAGGGTCCTCGGTTCGATCCCAGCCCTCGTCCCGCATATTTTCCCGTTAAGGAAAATTTACAAAATTCAGTGCTTGAAGGAGTTTAAGCGTCTAGTGTTGCACTCAGTGTTTACTTAAGATTAAGCATGAATTTCAAGGCATTTTTAGAAATATCATGCTGATATAACTTAATGGTAGAAAGGTGTTCCCTCAAAAGGGTAAGCTTAAAAAAATTCTATTGTATAATATTTAAGTATAAAGTCATATGACTCCATATTATAGAAATGTTGGTGACCGCTTCGAGAACTCCGTTGGCACAGAATTTCTTTGCATCTTTATTATTATAGCGGAAGTGAAGGGTGTATGCATAATATTGAATGATCGACTTAATTCATAATAAAGCAAATTTCTTCGATCAAAACTAGCAAAAGGTTTATTGTAAAGTTCACTACGTTTCAACCACCCGGTTTGTGGTCCGCATCAAGTTACAATTGCTAATTAAAACGTAATTGTAATTTGATAAGGACGACAATCCGGATGGCCGAAACGTAGTGAACTTTACAATAAACCTATTGCCAGTTTTAGCCAAAGAAATTTGCTTTATTTGTTAATCATTTGCTGGCGACGCATATTTTTGAATTATTAGTTCATAATACTCTGAGAAAATCGATTACGAACAGCACAAATACTCGGTCAACTTCCAAACCACGTTGAAACTACCAGATCTCGTCTCATGGCGGATGAAAAATGTTATATTCGAATGTTATATTATGTTATATCGAATGCTAAACAGAATAGGCCCAGAATCGAATGATGCTGGTAAAATAGATCACAACGAGCCAACTTTTTCGCCAACATTCATACCACGTTGTCAAGCACCAGTTCTCGTCCGATCACTGAAGTTAAGCAACGTTGGGCACGGTCAGTACTTGGATGGGTGACCGCTTGGGAACACCGTGTAACGTTGGCCTCAATTTTTTGTTTTTTTTGCTCCAAACTAGAAAATGACCCAGCACGCATGTCTGAAAGACGTGTTTAAAACATTTTTTAAATATGCACGTCTAAAAGACAATTTAAAGACGTTCCAAAGTTGTCTTTTACACGACGTCTACAATAAGATTTTTAAGACATACTGTTTTAATCGAATGAATGAGGAATAAATCACAACGCGATTTTTTAAATAAATATTAATTTATCAAAACTATTTATAAATTATTTTAATTTTATAGATACTAAGAATATTATAAATATCTTTAATATTAATGATATTATGTGTCATACTTGGTAACTTTTAAATACGCATTTTGAATCGAAAATATATGTATAGAAAAATGGATATCGAATTTGGTTGCATATTATATTGTCATATTATACATATGTATTATATTAAACTCTCACACTTAACGTAAAATATTCTAATTAAAATATGGTACATTTATTATTCGCGAACAAGAAAGTATTTGTAACAATTTCCTCCTATTTGTAACAAATTATTATATTTTACTTTCTTTAAATTTAAATTTACTTACTTTAAATTTAAATTGGTTAAATTAACTTCAATTAAATTAGCGTCTTATTGTATGAATTTTTCACATTATATTACAATGGTGTAAATTTAGTCACCGACAATCGGTTATGTCAGCGTTCTCAAACCTACCAAGCCCGTTCAACTGCTATACGTTCAGAAATTTACTCATGACTGCAGACGATATATTATCGACGCTCTCTCCTTTTTGTCTAACAGATGCTGCCACTTTTTGGTTCCCACTGTGTAACATTCCCGCAGGAAATGACTGATGCGTATAGTCATTTAGAATTACAATTAAAGTAGCATATCATTATTTAGAAGCCTTTTTGTAGTATCTGCAATTTGTACTTTATTTTTTTTGTAAAATAAAATCAAGGTTGGGAAAGTTATTTTATAAAAGCATCTATAGTTACAGTTACAGTTGTTTCGCTAAAAATGTAACTAGTTACAGTTACAAGTTACCAATTCTGAAAAGTAACGCGTTACAGTTACAGTTACTCAAAATGTAACGAATCGTTATTTTGCAGTTACTTTCTTGTAAAAAAGAAATAAAAATATCAAATCTTCATTTTAATTGTAAAGTGTCGATAAAGCAAGTAATCCAGTAGAAAGTATCGCCGCTGGCTTCATTCCTGTCGAAGAAAGAGGCAAACTTCGGTAGTTTCTGGTAGTTTTCCTTCTACAACATTGAATAACTTAAGATACAAGAAATAAAATTACAGCCAGTTCTAGTTAAATAACATTACTTGTTTGTAATTTATCACTGGCGAAGAAAATATCAATCATGAACGGAAAGACTGGCTATTTTGATTATTGAGACTTCGTGACACTTTGTATAACACCTCGGGATTAATCACACGCGAAAGAAAAGGAAAAGAAAACACAAAAAATATACGATTGTACAAAGTTACTATTTGTACTCGGTATTCTTTGTAAATTTATCCGATGGTACGAATTTTAATCAACAGAAATGGCCGATGTATCCCTTTCTAAAAAAGATGTTAATAGCGTGAATGTCGTTAATATCGGACAGTTGAGGCCTCTTTTCTGCAATGCCGATTGGTTTTCTCGAAGCGCGGTGTGCTTCACTTCTCTTTTAGATTCGTAGTAAATGAAGATTTGCAATTTAGAAATATACATTTGTATACACCAACTATTGAGGCAAAATCTCTAATCTTAGTAATTAGAATTTAAGTAACAACGATATTTGTTTCGAAACATTTTCTCGATTGAACAGAATTAATCGTTAATTTAATCAATACCAATAAGTCCGCGGAATAATACGCAAAACGTAGCAACAGTCACGGAACAAAGTAATGTACAATAAAATATTAAGTACGGAATTTTCCATTGCGTAGGCAGGCCAACGAATTCTCAACGTTTTTTTGTTGTTTTTCTCTCGGCGCGGTATCGTACGACGATTAAGCGGGCCAACGAATTCTCAACGTTTTTTTGTTGTTTCTCACTCGGCGCGGTATCGTACGACGTTGCGCGAGACATTGTTTACCTGAAGGTCGCCGCGGAATCACTCGCTCGCCGAACGTCGAGCCGGCAAGCAGTGTCGAGAGTTGCTCCGTGCGTGTTATTAATTTTGCGTTATCGGTTTCCAAGACTCGATCGCGATGAATATAAGGATAAAACACTATTGAATTGCACACCTTTATCAGTAACAAGTAACGTTTCTCGATTAAGTATTAACTTTCTGCAACTTGTAATGAGAAACGAATTACATGTTGAGGCGACGGCTCTTTATTAACGTATATATTCACGAGACTAACTCATCTAAGATATGAATGTAAACCGTGATACTTTGTCGCGGTTACATCTCGTTTACGCACCGCGCTTTTAATTATCTATCGATTTCGTGCAATCTATTCCATTTTCGGGAAAAGAGAGAAATTTGTACAGCTTCGGCTTTCGCGCTGTAATTTGCTCTGTCGTTCTTCGGAACTCGAACGTGCTTATTGCACGTCGTTACATTATGTAAAGGATACTCACGTTGCGTTTTATATCACCAATTCAAAAGTGATTTATCCATTCTTCCGAATCAAAAGTGCAAGTTATCAGTTTGAGCAATTTGTGATAGAGAGTCACGCGATATTTGTCAATAATATTTCGTGCGTTTCGCGGTATTTCACGTCGCGTACGGGAGTGTCCAAAATTTCGCGCGATCGATGAATTTCGCGAGTGAGTGTTTGGTAAAGTGCAACAAGGAAATCTGAGAGGAGGAGCGGGCCCAGGAGGCATCGGGCAACGGCGCAGAAATGGTGAGGTAAGTGTCTTAAATTTTTATATTATTTGTTACTTGTGCAAAGAAAGCATCTGTTCTGTGTTTTTATTTCATTTATTCAAATGATTCGAACGAGGATTCGAATAAGTGTTAGAGACAAAACCATACGTATAACATTTTGTGAGTTTATATATAAAAGGAAGACTTTCTCAGTATTCTATATAATTGTTTTAATAAATACCTATTTTTTAAAATATAAAATATAAAGTACATTTAATATAATAATTTCGATTTTACATAATGAGTCTATAATAATCATATACATATTTGTATTGTTACAGTTTAACACATACGGTTAATGGTGTACAACTTTGCTCTTGCGAATCGTATAAGTGAGTCATAAATTACTTTTTATTTTAAATTGACGTTGCACTTACAATTACGTCTTTGCATGTATACAAATTCGTAAAAATACACAATGCCCAACTACAAACTGCGCGCGCGAAGCGCGCGTTTTGTCACTTCTAGTCAATTTAAATTATCGATGAGTAAATATTGCAATATAATTAAGCACGGATAAGATAAATTGATATTTAATTCTTCGATTAAACGTATCGCGATGAAATTCGACTAAAAATTCTGCATTCTGACCAGCATTTGTATGATTCCGTTAATAAAAGAAAAATTTCAAGTTTATACATTTCCGTTAATAAACGAAAAACTTGAAAGTTATACATTTTAACATTGACACTATACAATAAACGCAACTGAGCTAACAGTTAATCGAGACACATTCGTCCGAAAATAATTAAAAATTCAATTTCGCATGTATTTTCATTTATAAAAATATATGAACTAGTTATAGTATTAATAAATCATCGATAAATGCTAGTTAAAGCAGTCAATTCAATATTTCGTGTATTGTTTCGCGTTTTCAACTAAGAAACAGCCAACAAATAATACTCGAAGCGACGAGAGATTCAATACGATGATACGAGATGTGTCCGACTACGAGCATTGTTTAAAGAAGCAATTATCGTCTATAATTATCGCAAATTTATGCGGAAAAGAATAAATAATTTTTAATAAATTTAATATATTACTTTAATACTTGCTTTTTAATGTTTTAATATAATTCATATTTTACATTAATGTAATTCATTGTTTGTTTTTTTAATGTTTTAAGTACAGATGTAAGTGTAATATCACTCAGTCTAATCGAATAAATAAAACCGTCGCCCATAGTTGGATGGCAGGGCCCTTGCGGAAACTCATGTGTCAGATATGGGTGAAATGCTCGTCAAAATATTGCAAATAATTCCGTGAAAAAAAAACAGCAACAAAATAAAATACAAACAAAACCCATGCGAAAGATGCAAAAGTAAATATAAAAATATTATTTTTATAAAAAATTGTGTATCTTCTCGTATATACATACATGTATATATCTATTACAGACTGAGCAGGAAAAGCTCTGTCTTTATCAGAGCTTTAGTTTTCATGAGAATCACTTTGACGTAAAGTATTCAGCTATAATATTACTAAGATTTTCACTAATTGTAAGATTGATCCCTGTTTTCTATCTCAAAAAATCATTTTTTATTTACGTCCCTTAAATTGACCACATCTCCGTACTACGATCGACGTGTTGAGCACGTCAGAAAATTAATGATTCTAAACGGCATTCTTTCCCGGTTGAATGTGTGTACACAGGCGCCGCGTTTACACACGTGTCCGACATACGCACAGTCGCTAATTACTCGGCGCCGATCGCGCCTATTCAAGTTCGGCTGGTTATCGGAACCCACGTCTCGGTCGTAGGGTGCATCTCACGTAGGTGGCTATGCTCTGTTCCTCGCGTATGCAACGGGAATAAAATTCACCCCTCGTCGCACACATATAAATCAGCAGTCACGTTCGAGCATCGCACATTCATGCGCTATCTCAGGAATAGGATTACTGGGATGTTTTGCAAAATATATTCAGATCAGAGCTGATACTCGTTGAGTCACACATCGGGGTAGATTAGATCGGTTCACATTGGCATGATCCAGTTGTCATCCATTTATCGAGGCAAAAAGTAAAATAGATTAGGATAGAACAAGATAAGAGAGATAGAAGGGAAGCAAGTCTTGTCGGGAAAATAGATTTATTATTGGAACCGAAAAGTAAATGATCGAAGAAAAGTGACCTTTTACGTTTCAGTTTTTACGTTATGGCTGGACAAATGAAATGCTGAGGCGACTTAAATGCGCGATAAGACAACAGAGACCTATGAAATCCAAGACGTCTGGCTGGGACGATTTCGCTGCGAAGCTAAATTCGCGTTCGCGTATCACGCTCAGATAAACCGCCAGTTTATTATTTTGCGATCGCAAGCGCAGACTCCGGTGTCGCTCAGCCGGGTCGCGATAAATTACGCGGTATACGCTGTCGGATATCATTATCGCAATTACGCCAGTTCATCGCAACTTGCACACGCTCGTTTCCGCTCCGCGCTCGCCGCGCGCGCGAGTCACGTGCGGGCAGGTGGCGCCCGCATAATCGCGACGGAAAAAATGCAGTCGCCGCAGAAGCGAGCGACGAGAAGCGGCGAGTGCCCGGGGACGGAGGCCGCCGTCAGGCTAACGAAAGAAATTTAATTGGAAGTTCCTTTTATTTCGCCTCTCCCGCCCGCCCGCCCGCCCCCTCCTCCTCCACTGGTTCTCCTCCGCCCGCTCCTTCCACGCCGCCCTCCGTCCTTTGCGCCTTTCATCCTCGATGCGCGCCTCTGCTAAATTGCAACCTCGTGTCCCGTATCTTCGACGCGGATAACATCGCGTGATTAAGACCAGTCCGCAGGACCGCGCTTTATCTCCTGCCTCACCCATCCTGCATCTTGGCGATGCAGATCGCGCCAGTGTGCCAGTTTTCGCGAAACCTGTGTAACAAGATACGCTTTACGCGCGTAAATAAAAATAACTTCGCATTTGCAGGATGGTCTTTTAGCTGTCAAATCTGTCAAGCATGATTTTACGCCAAAAGAAATTGTTTTAATATGAAATTATTTTATCCGTAAAGTACTTCGAAACTTTTATTTCTGAAGACGATTCTGAAGATCTTGATTTTTTTGCCTCTTGTTTTCTTTCGTGTTCTCTCTCTCTCTCTCTGCGCTTCTCCTCCTTTCATCTCTGCGATCCAAGTTCAGCTTTACGCGTGTCAGTACCATGTCATTTTTCATATTTCTTACCTTTCCCTGTGCACAAAGTTGCATGAAAGAAATGTGCAACGTGATTACGTATTACACGATTTAGCTCAAAAGGGATCGATTATTTCGTGCACCTGCGGAACGAAGCGTAACTAACGCGCCGACTAAGAAAGTGGCATAATCCTTGCAACTGAATATAAAGGAGTAACGAAGCCGACGTTTAGCGTGTATCTTTATGTCCGCATATGTGTCGTTGACCTATATATATAAAACATCAATAATGCAAAGTGACAAAACTCACAGGCAGAAGAAACATAAAGTCTACTTACATATACATACATTTAATTATTGATTCATTTAATTGTCTCTGCTATAAAAAGAAAACAGTAAAAGTGCGAATACTTCCTTGATGTTTCCTTTGTTCGATCAATTCCATGACTTCACTAGCTTCGACGAATGCAATTAAGAAATCAGATATTTCTTCAATGACTTACATATTAAGTTCTAAGATTCTGCATAATATTTAATTATTAAATAAATGCCGAGGAAGTATTACTGCTGTTTTTCCTCCCATCCCATCTACATTTACTGGCAATTATAAACTTACAATTAGAACGATCGAACCATTTGTGCAATTTGTATCTTCTACAACGTGATTTTGTTCGGATTTCCATCTATTTAACATCGCTTCCTTCAAAACTGATCCGACACTGGGGGAACGTTCACTTTGTTCCCCTGCGTCTTGCGTACTACGCCGCGCCATATGTTATTCCTGGCACTCGCTTCTTGACGTACTCCTTCGTACACACCTCACCGTAAACGCATCGGCACAAGAAGATTGCGGGAAAGGGTGAATTGGCGATTTTATGCACCTGCGAAACGAAGCGCGACTAATGTGTAGATTCCACTGCGCGAGAGACACGCTTTAATTTACGAAATTAGTAATGAAGTTTGTTAAGGGGAGGGGGACCCTTACGGAAAAAACACTCAAGTTTTGAGTGTTAACACTCGATTGTCCGAATTTACTCTCAAAGGGCGTAAAACACCCAGATTTAAATATTTACACCCAAATTTGAGAGTAAAGTCGGACAATCAAGTGTTAACACTCAAACTTGAGTGTTGTTTCCGTAAGGAGAAGTACGGATTAAGCCAACAACTGACCAATTGTTCGCACGGAAAAATAAAGATCTGTAAAAATGAAAAGCGGCGACAATCCGCTTCTCGTAGAATAACTTCAACGTTCTAGGAGAGAAGTCGTTTGTATCAATTTTCGCGAATTACAATACACGAAAGTACCGAGCATATTTAATGTAACTTAAAAGCAAGCATGTACTCGAGCTGTCATGCGTGAACTAAATGGGACAGAGTCGTGCCTCGAGCACGGAAAGTTGACGGACGGATTTAGGAGTGTGTCCGATTCGCGCAGATTCTCGCGCGAAACGGAAAGCGAGCGGCAGCTGGTAACGGTACTAGCGACGTTCTTACTGTCGCTACGATTACGTGTAATTTTTGATCGATTGCGTTTCTCTCCGCCCGGCTGCGAGGTGTGCGCTGGATATGAGAGGAAAGCGCGATGCTACGTACGCCCTTCTTTCGTAATGGAAGCGCGTTCTTAATTCGCCCCTCGAGATCGCCAATCGACCCGACCGATTACTCGGCGCACCGCGGAACACGATCGAGTAAATGGCAATAAATAACAGAGTATACTACTTCTGCGTTCGGGAAGATTGATAGGTACTGTTCTCGTCGCTTAACGCGCGATGCAACATTGTGTAAACTGGAATGTTGTAATCATCGACATATAACGGACCGAGCGTTGCGCGCGACGAGCCGGCACACGCTATAAAGAAAAAGAGAAACACAGTAACACACAGTACACAGTAGGCTTATGTTTGTCTCTCTTGTTAGCATCTCATTGGTCTTTATGTCTTTCCACTACCAATGAAAGTCTAGCAAGAAAGACAGACATAGGCCTACTGTGTTTCTCCCTCTCTCGTCCCCCTTTCTCTCTTTCTCTAGCATGTACTAGAGACACTAAAATAAGAGATAGGACCATAAAAATTATATACATGGAAGGGGTACAGCATATACTTTCCGTAAGCTGAAACTGTGTCCAACATCTATGTGAGAAGGATAGATAGAATATAACTTTGATTCGTTATGCGTATGCGTTAAATCGTACACAAACGGAAATGCACAATATACGTACACAACCTACAAATACCATCTCACTTTGGCCACTCTTTCATGTAGCTAGTAATTAGTTTGAATTCGAAACGTTTCATTATTTTTTACAATGACAATGCTTTACGTTCAGATAGATTTTTTCTGACAAGTCTAATTTGCCTTGAAACAAACCATATGAAAAAAAGGAGTAGTCTTGAAGGCAAGACGCGTTGCAAGTCTCGTTGTAAAAGAGCTTTTGTGCGTTCTTATATTGTTAAGCATTCAAGCGCGACCTGGCTGGGTTACGTGTACCCCAAAATTGCTGCTGGTAAATTGCAATTCGTCTTAAGCCTTCGACGTGGATAACATCGCAAAATTAAGGTTGGCGAGTAGAATTCGTAAGCCTTAGTTGCTTTTTAATTCATCTTTCTTTCGGCTGGCTGCGCGCTCCCTTATTGTGCATTGAAACACGGTATCCCGGAATGCGCCGCGCAACCAGGTTGTTATAATGCAACGTCCATCGGGATGAGTGGGCGGTTTTATATAAAAGAAGCGAAGCTAATACACACACAAAATTTTTTTAAGCAAGGCAAACAAAACACGTCAAGGCTGGTTTCAGCGGCTTGGCAGAGGAGCTTCGGTCTGAAAAATGGAGGACACAAAGGTTAAACATACTAAACTGATTAAGTAAAAAATCCGACATGAATTATACATCATAACATTAATTATACAAATATAATATAAATATTAAATCGATTTGGTGTGATATCTAGAACACAGATTTTATACACGAGATATTCCACGCAACTGACGAAGCCATATCTTTAAAACGGTTAAAGATAAAGAAACTGTAACACAAAATTAAATAACTTTGAATGATCTCTTTCGGGTAGGTAGAAAATGAATAGGCAAGTCTATAAGCCGGAATACGGCTAGGATATAGAAATAATAAATTTATTAACGATCTTTTTAGTTGCGACATACATAAATTAAATGAAATAAAATAAACTGTAGAAATATTATCTGATTCGATGATTATTAAAAATTTTGATAAATATACACAATAGACACATATTTTACTTTACAAGAATTTCGTGTTATTGTGTGCATACCGAATATTTCATATGTAACGTCAAGTGACATATTGTGTTGTACAGATAATTTATTTTTAATTTGATTGTAATGTAATTATATAATGTAATTATTTCTTTTATAATGTTGCATGCATTGTAAAGTAAATTGTAAATAAAATGAAATAAATAATAAACACGTAAAACCAAATTGAAAAGAAAAGGGGACCGCCGAAGAAAAACCGACGGGGATGGTGGAGGGCCTCTACAAGTTGATTTGTTTTTATTGAATAAAAATTTAATTCAAATAGAAAAGAAAGGTATTAGTTTACTTATAACTAGAACAATGCAAAGTTTAATTTGATCAGAATGCAATCGTATTGATTGTCCGATATAAACGGAGCAATCTTGTATGTATACTCTCTAAAGTTTTTGGAGTGAAAATAGAACCATGGAGTGAAACGTTCACTCTATTGGAGCAAATCTTTACTCTATTAGAATGAATATTTACTCCAATAGAGCGAATATTTCACTCTATGGTTCTATTTTCACTCCAAAAACTTTAGAGAGTAATACAAAAGAATGTTTAAATAATTTTCTAGTGAATATCCGGAACAGTGTGTGCTACAGATTTTGCCGGTAAAAGTATGCAAGTTTGATACAAAACTTAACACATTTAATTATACGAAAGTGCTAGTAGAAATAAAGCATATCAATAAAATAGGATGATTAATGATAAAAAGTCAAACTTTAATTTACTTGCTATACAGTCTAATATAGTTCATCAGCTAATTTTTATATTTAGCAGTTATACGTATAATTTATATTTCAGCATTTTACTTTTTATTCCATTGCCGTGTGTAAGTTTTATGATAAGGGCATACATATTTAGTGTAGACATCTGCCGGATGCGAAACGAAGAAGATTGGTTTTTGGTTCGTGTCGCTACGTCGATTTTTCGCCGAGTTATAGCGTTTTAAAAATCGGGCGCGCGCGCACCATTCATGAAAGAAGGCCGCGCGGGTTTCACGCAAGTAGTACGCTGGCGTACTACGTCCCCAAAAAACTAAGATAAAAACTTACTAGGCACATGTGTTCGGTAGTAAACACCCCTGCGCCAGACACCGCGCGAGACGCCGCGTATACGCGCCGTCTGCTGCTTCTAACTCAGTATTAAGATCGCGAGTCGATATAATCGTAAATATCTTCGCACAGAAAAATCGTAGAAAGATGATCCTAGTCTCGTTGGAAAGCTAAGATTTCAGCGCTTCTAACGAGATAAGAATCGCTTATCTTGGATTATTAGTTTACGAGATTTCATTAATTAATTACAAAAATAAAATTGATTTTGTCCCGAGATCGAGATTGCGAGTCGATATAATCGGCAATATGTCCGCATAGAAAAATCGTAGCAAGATGATCTTGGTCTCGTTGGAAAGCTAAGATTTCAGCGCTTCTAACGAGATAAGAATGGCTTATCTCGGATCATTAGTTTATTATTATTGATAAATTCCGAGAAAATTGATTTTGTCCCAAGATCGAGATTGTGAATTAATCTTTCGATTGGATGAGTCTCTCTCACGTTGCGCAAGTAGCAAACCTAATTTGTTTACTCAATATTTATTTTTCTAATTATACACATATGATAATTACACGGTTTTTGTTGATAATCCCCTCCTCGGGTACTACCTTGTCGCGGTGGAGGGGCTTAAGTACCCCGAAGAGTTACTCTTTAAGTCCCAGTCTACAATAGAGATTTAAGCCCTAAGCCTTAAGAAATTGACTAATCACAGTCGCGCATTCTACTCATACTTGACCGTGATTGGCCAATTTCTTAAAGCTTAGGGCTTAAATCATCTATTGTAGACTGGGACTAAAAGTCAATCAGTGAATATTCACTGTTTTCAGTGATAATCCATTGATTGATTATAGAGAGTACATACTCTAAAGACGGGACAACCAAAGGTACCCATTGCACTATTTGGGCCCGATTTTTCAATTTCTATAATAAACTGTTGACCACAGTTTAATCGATTATCTTCTTTATAGATAATAATATATAAAAGCATAGAGAGTCGAGTAACTGTCATATTAACAGTTAACCAGAAAATGATAAACCAGGCCTAACACTCTCTGAAAGTTAATCGGTGGATTATTACTGAAAATAACGAATCGATTCTCTGTTTTCAGTGATAATCCACCGATTGACTTTTAGAGAGCACATTTATTAATTGATTCTATTCATTTCAGCACGAACTTTCGAGGACTGACGAATAATTTCGCTATTATTTCGTCAGTTTAAACGAATCGCAACCGCGCGCGGCGATTCGTCGTGTCGCGTCGCGTTCGGGAGTGCCGTTTGTGTAATTGGACTAAATACTTTCAAAGTGTAAAATCGCGCGAACGATCTTTGTGTTTTCGCGAGTGTGCAAGAAGACAACTTGAGTGGAGTAGGAGGCCTGGGGAAGACATCAGGCATCGGCGGAGCAACTTTAGGGTAAATATTGTTTATTTTGTATAACTTGTACCTTCCTCTTGTTTATTTTCAATAATTTAAAAATTATTTTCTTCAATATTCAGTTTCTTGAATCTGTTTTAATGTGAACTTTCTAATTGTATGTTACAGAATCAACATAGTTAAACTCCGCTGCTGCGCATCGTGTCGGTAAGTCAGAAACTTCTTTATTACGGCAACGAATATACACACTGTAAAAACATTACATGTAAAATTACAAATATTATAGTGAGTAATATTCGGACCATATAGTAAAGGTGTATATTTACATACGTCAGTAAATTTACTCCTTGTAAGAAAAAATTATTACCTTATATAATAAGTACGCTGCTTGCTTTTGATTGTGTAAATTTGACATTATTTGTAATTTTTCATCATGTATAAACGAGTATTTACACAACAAAGAGTAAATAATTTTTTGGGTAAAAGTATATACATTTATATATTTCCGTTATTAATAGAGTAATCGCTACACTTATTATGTATGTAATTCTACATACTTTTTTACAGTGCATTTCGTAGATCGTAGATTGTAGATCATAGTTTATCTTGTATATTCGTTGCTTATCTTGTATAAGTTTATCTTGTATATCCTTAACATGGATAGGTTTCAAATGCTAACGGCAAGTAAATTTTTTATTTAACATATTGAAACTCCGGAGAGGAGTATAAGCAATTTTCAATGTGGAAAGTTAGCTGCGCCGTTGCAGAACCAGAGTTAATCCCTGGTTTTCTTTGTCACGGATCCCCGAAAGCAACGGTTTCGGCACGAGGGCGCGACGTCGATTCGCGAAATTAACAAAAAAAAGAGAAGATTTTATATATATTCTTCTCAATAAATATTCTCCCATTAACACTATTAATGGAAGAACTATTTGTATTTCAATAAAAATGAAAATATACGAGATTTAATGATATGACAAACGATCGTCGTTAACTCCCTGCTGAAATGACTGCTATCAGAGGCAATCCGGAAGATCTGGGATTCATTCTTTCCTACAACGGGGCCTCTAAAGTTCAACGAGTTCAACTTAAAGTTTTTTTCACATTCGTTTAATTTCATCGAGCTCTACAAATCAGGATATGTCGAGCTCATTTTCCATGTTGAGAATCGTTGAATTACATCACAGAACTTAAATATGGCGAATATTAATGATGTATTCGTCGAGCTAATCTCTTGTAGCCTATCCATTTTCATTAATGATTGTTGTATAAAGTAAAATAATATGACGTGAGATTCTAATATATTTTGTCAAGAACAGTGAAATTTTAACTTATTTAAATATTTGATTTGCGGTTATTAATTTATTATAATATGCAATTATAATATCGGTTGGAATCGTGAAAGAAGTTTCGTTTTCCTGGATCTCACATCATTTATTCTTTGTATGTGTGTATGTACATACGTGATATACGTATACTTTTAAGATGCGTCTCGCATGAATACATGCATAGTCACACGCATCTTTGTATTTTCGCGGTTGGTTTTCGCGATCGGTTTTTCAGGAAAAATTTTCAATAAATTATTAATTATTTAATTTTATCCATATTATAAATTTTTATTTATCGAGGAATATGATTAAAATCACTCCAATGCAAAGTAATTTTTTTTCTATATCTACGTGACTTTCGAATTCAAAGATCAAGTTATGAAGAGATGGTCAATATTTTTAAACAAATAACGGAAGTAAAAAATAAATTTGATTTGTATATACAGTAAAGTTTTTGAATTAATATTCTTCTTTAATTAACCTCTCGTGGTCGTGCATTTTGCGATACGATCGACTCTCGTATATTTGAACCGTATGAAATATTTGTCGGTGACGATAACCGACTATGGAAGGAGTTTTCTTCCTTCCTGATCTCTGGTCAAAATGACCAGATTGTATGGCCGGGAGCAACGAAAGGTAGGTCCAATCTGGCCCAACGAAGGACTAAATACGAGTCAGTGGTCAATATTGGCCACTCTGATGGAGTACCTAAGTAAGGTGCTGTACGAAGTATACTTTGATTTCTTTTAATTTGTTACAATTCGGGTGGGTTA
>NW_011967216.1:1355719-1360360 GCF_000949405.1 Vollenhovia emeryi | reverse complement strand
CCCAGAGTATGCTTCTATATACATACATTCTCGCATATGTGCGAGAGTGAAACCCCTATTAAATCCCGCGGGCGCGTCAAACTCCAAATGAGTTTAATGAAGAAACCCCTAAAAAATCGCGTCGCGGTTAATTAAAAATTTGTAGGTTCATTATGCTGAAACACGGGTAGGTATAGGTCTAGGTATAAATCGGAAATCGGGTAGATAGGGATTCGGATAGTCAGGGATAGGGGGACATAATTCGATATTTAAAAAAATTAGGTAACATAAATTAACAAAGTAACAATAACTTAAATATAATAAGTACGTAAAAAGAATTTCCTGTTATTGTACGTATACCGAATATTTCATATATGTATAACGTCGAGAGAAATATTGTAGGTATTATACAGATATTTTATTTTTAAATTAATAATGTCATTATTTCTTTTATAATATTGTATGTATTGTAAAGTAAATTATAAGAAAAATGAAATAAATAATAAAAATGTTAAAAAATCAAATTGTAAAGAGAAGAGGACCGTCGATTAAATGCAACGGAGGTGGTGGAGAGCCTCTATTATACATATGTATAAGTCGATTTGTTTCTATCGAATAAAATTTTAGTTCAATTTGATTCACATAGTCTTTTAATTGATAGAGTTTTGTTTGTAATTGATCGATAAATTTGTCTTTACAATTTGATTTTTTGTTTGCACATTAATAAAAAATGTTGTACAATTATGAGCACAGCCACATATGTAACACGTTGTGTGTACTGAGTAACATTTTCTATTAATGTTTTACATTGTAAGAGTTAGGTACATCGCTTATACGCAAAGGCAAGGCCTATGCGATTAAGTGAAGGTAGTATGTGTGTTGCTCACTATTATTTTTTATTAGACTTACAAACTTAGTTTCAGTGATGTCATATTATTCTTTAATTTAGCCGGAATAGTAAGCTGCTTTCGATCATCTGTAACGTGCCATTTAATTTGTGTATTACATAAATCTTTCTACGAAACAAACAGTTTTAAGTGCAAAAGGTGCAAAAGTGCAGAATCACTCCAGCGTCCCCTTCATATCCATTTGAGAAGTTTGGACATGAACCATAGCTTGTGTACCGTTACCGAGTGAACGGACGTAGTTGATATCTACTATGTCAGGGGGCACATCTGTTTCTGAGCTAGTAGACTTCCGGTGGCCGCTCTCGGGTTCCTCTCTGGTCTCGATATCCGATATTGTGTAACAGGCCTAAAGGCCGAATCAGACTAGCAATTGCTGACTCGGATTGGATTGTGATTGACGATTGACGATTGTCCACCAGCCAATGAGAGTCGATTAAATCGCTGGCTGCTTCGCTCTCATTGGCTAGAAGACAATCGCCAATCGTCAATCCCAATTCAGTCCGGGTCGACAGTTGCTAGTCTGATTTGGCCTTTAGGCTGGATTCACATGGAGCTCTAACAACGTAACTTGCGTAACGTAATCTGCGTGTCACCAATCACAGGGTTATTCTGATATAACCGTTTCAATAATTCCGTTAAAATAGTTCTGTGATTAGTGATACGCAGGTTACGCTTACGCAAGTTACGCTCCATGTGAATCCAGCCTAAGAGTTGCGTAGTTTATTCCCTATAGTCCTAGTTTTATACCAGAGAGAAACCTGAGAGCGGTCATGCTAGCGTTTTACTTGATACCGTTTCAAGAGACTGTTTTAAGCGCCTTTACGCCCATTTTTACTTTTGAAACTATTTTGCTGTACATCTTCTAACACTGCCGATAAAGTCATCACTTTGTGCGTATCCATGCTACGCCTATTTTTCAGAATAATTGTGCTGTGCAATTTAAAATTACATTAAGATAAATGATCTGCACGATATTTCCATCAACTTTTCTCATGTAGGCAATGTAAATTTTATAAATTAGATGTCAGAATGCATAGCACAGACATGCACCAAGTGGAAATTTTATCGACAGAGTCAGAAAATGCGTAACGAAATAGTTCCAAAAGTAAAAATGGGCGTAAGAGCGCCCAAAACAGTCTCCCGATATCAAGATATCAAATAAAACGCCGGCGTGGTCGCTCTCAGGTTTCTCTCTGCTATATGTGACTCTGTCAGTAAAACAGACCACTACAGCATCCCATTTCAAGGGAAACGTTCGAAGATTATGATTTTGTAGATTAGACAGATAGTCGTTTCAACGTTATCAACTTTTTTCAACTATCCTTGCAACTTATAATTAAACAAGTTCCGCTTGAAACACTTCTTTTATCAGTAAAAATAAAAGAATTAGTCAGATGATATTTTAAGTCTTTCTCCCAGTCATATTTCTAATAAACAGTAGAGACGATTATGCTATACAATAATTAGGGAATCGTTAAAAACTCAGTACATTATTTAACTCGAAGATAATAAACAAAGGTTCAAACGTGTGATAGTCAACCTGCTTCCATCAACCTGCTTTCTCTCCTCCCCCCCCCTTCGGACAAAATCTTTCTAATTGCCCCTCAGGAATGTCATAGCATACGATAGGGAAACATATTATGTACGTAGGAATCGAGTTGATCGTCAGGCAAACGCACCTGCACAGTCGCGTGCAGCTGGCGAAGACTCGGGCGACTATACGACGATCGGATTCGATTACTCCTCGGCTTTTCCAGTGGAGGGTCGCGCCGGGAGACAGGGGGGTAACCGCGTAGCACCAAAGCGTCAAAGCCGGAACGGTCCAGGTGATACCCAACGAGTAGTCGCAGGTGAAGCGCATACGAAAGAACGAACCAGATCGCTAGACGAGCGTAAAGAGACGAAGTCATGGGGATTGATCTACCCAGGTGAAAGACAAACGGGAGTGATAGAGTGACAGAGAAAGCGGCAGTTCTCCTTCGATCATTCGATCGCTACTTTCCCTCGTTGCTCTCTTTTAAAACATTTTTCATACGACCTGAGAATTGCGCCGGCGAGTATAATTAATTGCTAAATTGCGGGCTTTTCTTGTTGCAAGCTGAGGCGAAAAAGAAAAATTTTGCGGCTTATGGGGTCTCTAGTGAATGAGAAACTATTTACGGTACATTTCTGTGCCTTTAAGTTTTGGAGCATACTTTAAGTTGCACAGAAAGCCATAAATTAGGAAGACATGCAAAATAATGATATCATAAATGTCAATCATGAATGAGACAGTTTGTAAAGTAATGCTTCTAAATTGGAATAATTTATCTAACATATGCGATGTTAATAATAAAACGAAAGGCAATCTACATAGTATAATAATACATTGTAAGCCGATAGTTTACGGTAATAGTAAATAATACTAAAAGTATACTCTTATTATAATAAGAGAAATAATTAACAATTTCATAGAATTGATTTTATAAAAATCCACTCTCAAAAAGTCAATCAGTGAAGTATCACTGAAAACAGTGAATATTCACTGATTTGCAGGTATAAATATACTTCTGAAACTTGCAGTGGTATACTTATAACTGTAAATCAGTGACTATTCACTGTTCTCAGTGATCATTCACTGATTGACTTTTAGAGAGCATATTATTTCGAAGGAATAAAGGATGTAAGAGCCAAGGCAGGATGTTAGTACCTAAATGATTGCAATTTTTAAATTTATTCTAACATCCTGTCTTAACTCTTACATATATCCTTTACATATATCCTTCGAATTGTGATTACACGTCAGAGCCTTATGAATTTTGTTGTTCGATATTATTCTTTTAAACTTTTATGGGTACACAGCGCGGTTTATCATAATTTAGTACTCGAAGGAAGTTGAGCTTACTAAGTAGTTATATGCGTTGTCGGGAACCACTGGCGAAACAATTTTTGTGCAGCACACAGAAACTTTTCGCGAGCAAATTGACGGGAAAGAAATAAGGCCCGTGCTTTATCCAAAGGGGAAGCAGTAACTGCTTCCTGTTGGCGTTGGCGCAACGCCGTAATTTCACTAATTCCTCATTCCTCCCTGCGACCTCCTTCTTCAACCCCTCCCGCTTGCTGCGTTTTGTTTTGTCAAAATTGCTCGCGGCAATGCTCAGGTACCAGCTCCCTTTTCAACCTCTTCCCCTTTCTCCTTCTGCTTTTTTTGTTATTTCAAGCCTATCGCGCGTTGATTGTACAAGGCTTTGTGCGGTTTCCTCGACGTTTTTCGCGTGTTCGCCAACTGTTATTGGTTAAAAAAGAAAAAAAAATATTACTCGCGGGACTCCATTTATCGTCACGCGGTGCACGCTCGCAAAAATAAAGCAGATAAAAGGGAGACAGAGAGAAGAGAGGTTCGGGTACGCACTAACAAGTGGCCAGATTACAATGTGTACGTCGGCAATTTAAACTTTTGCAACTTGGTCAGTGGCAGCCGAACGGCGTGGCGCTGCGCGGCGCAAAAACATCCGTAGGATGCGCGCCATTCTGCCAGGTGTTGCGTCTTTGTTTGCATAAAGAGGGTATCGACAGAGCGGTATCCTGTTCGGCGAGTTATTCGTTTAAATGAGATTACTTATACGGGCGCTCCGTAGTAACTTCGTGAATGGTATTTAATGCGGTGGAATACTATGTCGTGAGATATTATAAATTAGAGTAATTAGGTATCGTTGAAACGATATTCACAAGTTGTTCGAAATAGCGCTGCATTCGTGACTCGTGTTGCTGTTTG